>NC_053113.1:19828850-19958850 GCF_010015445.1 Perca fluviatilis | reverse complement strand
GCCGAGGCGACCGCGGAGCAAGCCTTGCCTCCTTTTTTCCGGCGTCGGGCTGCTGTTTGGGGCCTGTGTGCATCTTCGCCTCCTTTTCAAGTGTCTGTCTCCTGTGAGGGCCGGGCGTCCTGCATCTGGGCAGGTGTTGGGGGCTCCGTGGCTGAGCTTGCTAACGGGACTTTTTTCTTTTCTTTTCAAGTTTCTTCCTCTTTTGGCGAGGCGATCCGCAGACAATAGCCATTCCTTAATCCTTTGTCCTTCGTGTTAGTCACCTTGTCTGGTCATTCGTCATGTCTGTGGGTCCATGGTTTGTTCCTGTCCTGTGGGTCGGGGCCTAGCTCCACATCTAGGACTGTGTCTGATGCCAATCCTGCTGACCTCAAACTAAAAAAAAAAAAATACAAACTATGCTAATGTATGGGTTGTGTTTTTAGAATTATTAGCGCGAAATAAAAAAAAAAAAAACCTTAATAAAAAAACAAAAGGCAAAAACATAAAAATATTTTATTTTTAAAAATTTTTTTAATATAAAATAAAAAAAAAAAAAAAATTTAAATTAAATTAATTAAAAAAAAAAAAAAAAATAAAA
Source organism: Perca fluviatilis (assembly GCF_010015445.1). NCBI lineage: Eukaryota > Metazoa > Chordata > Actinopteri > Perciformes > Percidae > Perca > Perca fluviatilis. The sequence goes on along the minus strand of NC_053113.1, from coordinate 19,958,270 downwards.
AATATTTATTCCCCTTTTTTTTTAAATGTGTGCCTCCTTCTCTTTTGGTGTGCGTGGGAGCATGTAACAAAACACTAAACCTAAAATACAGCCAAGGCTGATGCCCCTTCCTTTCATCACTCATCCATCCATTTCCTTTCCATCCACTTTCATTCCTTCCCTCATTTCTTTCTCCCTTTCCTTCCTTCTCTTTTTCACTCTGTCTCTCTCTCTCTTCTCTCTCTCTCTCTCTCTCTTTTCTCTCTTTCTGCTCTCTCTCTCTCTCACATATATATACATCTATGTATATGTATGTGTCTACCTATATATGTATATATTACATGTGTACATATATCTCACCTATGTATGTGTATGTATGCTACACATGTTGTATGTATGTATATATATACTATCATATATATATATATACACATATATATATATACACATATATATATATATACATATATATATGTATATATACATATTATATATACATTATATATATACATACATATATATATATATACATTATATACATATATATCTATATATATATACATACATACATACATGCATACATACATCATATGTATATGTTTTTTGTACATATATACATATGCATGCATATATATATATATTTATGTGTGTATGTATGTATATGTATATATATATGTTTTTTTTATATATATATATATATATATATATAATAAAATCCATATCAAATCATAACAATGAGCATTTTGATATCCAAGGTTAGCAAGGAGGTGAGAGACATAATATTGAGTCCAGCTTTCAGCTTTGGAAAGACTGCTGATTGGTGTGACACTTTGGTTCTCAGGTTTGGGCTGGAGAAGTGTTTACCATATTGTAATTTGGGCAAAAAGGACTCTAAAATCAACAGACCCTTAATCCACACGTCTCAGTTGCGGTCCAGTTTAGTGCTTTAAGATTGTATAAAACTTGTGCAAATTTAGCAATGATCTTCATATATACATATTGTATGAAGAATACACATAGCTGAAACCACCCATTTCCCCACTGATGTTTAAGGATCCACCTTCTTGCCAGTCCACTCCACCTCCCAGTAGTAGGGGCTCCCTGCCAGGGGCTCTTTGCAGAGAACCTGTCTCCAGAAGTGGAAGCGCTCAGGATGGTCTGGCAGGTTTAGGTTCTCAGCCCGCATCGTGGCCTTATGACCTCCATCTGACAGCTGCACATGGCGATACACTGTGTTGGCATCCATGGTGGGTTCAAAGCGAACTGAAGGGAGAGGATGCATTTTAGTAAAGACTCTGGACCCCCTGAAGGCTTTGACACTGTGTTTCTATATTATTTGTATTGTATTATGACGGACTCACATTTCAGTAATTCTTCTCTTGTCTTTGGTTCTGAATTAGCAAGTCCCATTGTTGTCACAGGAGCTGCTAAGAGGAAAATAATTTTTTTACATTAAATACATCAAATCATGGATAAAAATTCATCAATACCACTTTATACTTCTCCAAAGGTAAGCAGTTGATTGATATGTACAGGCCTCTTCTGATGCCTTTATATTTACCTTGAGGTTGAGGAGGAGGGAAGGGTGAAGGGGGGGCTGAAGCTTTATGTCCAGAGAGATGGGGGTAGGGGAAACAAAGGAAAAGGTAAACCAAATGAAATCTCAACTCCATGACATCTAACATCACTGAAATGTTTTATTAATGTACCGAAGCAGGCTTTCTTATTCATACCTTGAAGACAGTGAGGATGTTTGGATGAATCCTCATCTTCTGGGGGGGAAAAAAAAGGAAGGATGAAGCAAAATATTAACTCAAGGACTTTTTAACAGTCACATTTAAACGATTTCAGGCCCAAGAGCATTTTTTTTGTGAGCCACAGACAAACAGTATGTGACGTTTCTAAAGTAACTTACTTTATATATATAAAAATAACCATAAAAGTCAAAACAAACTTGTTCTTAGCTTGAATGTATGAATGCTTGTGTCTCACTATGATTTTACGTTGTCGTACCTGTGTCTTGCGTGGTGGCCTGACCACTGTTATTAGCTGCTGTAGTGTCTGCTACTGCTGCACCATTGGGTGTTGAAACCACAGGATCAGGATTCACTACAAAGAAAAGGAAAGTTTAAAGAAGAAAAGAGAGGTGAGGAGGAGAGAAGAGAAAAAGAATACTTACCTAATGTGACGATCTTGGCCAGAGTGGCTTTGCAGACGTCCTGTATCGACTCTTGTAGTTCTTTCAGGGCTGAGCGGACAGAGGCTACCACCGCTTCCTCTTGACTCAGTATTGACTCTCCCGTGGCACCTGTCTGAAGCGTCTCCATGATGAGGAAATTCTTCAGAATAAATGACACAAATAATTACAATTAAAAAACAGCACTTCTCATTTTATTGATCGTGAACTTCATTCTGTATTTATCCTGCGAAATTCAAATCAAATCCACCTCACGCCAATTACCTTCAAGAAGCAGATGTCGTCCTGCATGCTGGCCAGCCTGCTCAGCTCCTCACTCTTCCAGCGCAGCGGTGCCACCTCATGCTCCAGTCTGTAGATCTGCCCTTCTACCCGGCTGCCTAAGGAGGTCTCATGGGTGCTGAGGACCTCACCAACTTGGATGCCTGTTAGATTCACGTTATTGACGAGCTCCGAGAACAAATCTGTGCTCTCTCGCTCTAGAGCCTGCACCAAGGCCTGAGAGTGCACAGAGAGGAAGAGAAGAGGGTACAAAGAATGTCAATGTCTATGTAACAAGCAAGACATCACAAAGTAGCCTATGACTTTCTACAAAGGTTTCTAAACCAAACTATCATAACTGTTACTTACCTTGTGTTGGCGGGCAACATGTGGGAGCTCCACAAGTCTCTTTTCAGTCTCCTGGATTCTCTTCTGCATGTCTACCTGCATCTTAAGAAGCTCTTTCTACACACACACACACACACACACACACACACACACACACACACACACACACACACACACACACACACACACACACACACACACACACACACACACACACACACACACACACACACACACACACACACACACACACACACACACAGAGTAGGTACATAGAATAGAAAAGAGGCCACACACTGTGGGGCAGTAATGGACCTATAGATGGTACTTTGTGATGAGTCATTTGTGAGGTTACAAAATATTTTTGCATTATAGAAGAGGAAGAACACTTCCTCACAGGATTCCACAGTACAAAAGAAGTACTTCAAGTTTAGCTATTTTGGAAATGCTACACTTGTGACCACACAGACTGTGTGGTCAGTTATTCATTCACCTGCACCTCCTCTTATACACCAAGACCAACATGAGAGAAAAAACTACAAAAGAGCACTGATAATATAAATATCATCCTAGTGATATTTGCCTTGTTAATTACATACCTGTCTCTCCTTCCTCTCTTCCTGTGTTTTGAACACACGATGTCCCTTGTGTTCATGCTGGCAACACACCTCACACACGCACTCCTTGTCTTCATGACAAAACAGGTCCATGGGTCGGTGGTGTTGAGGGCAGGGCCTGGGCTCCACTGTGGGAAGCTCAGGGTACATGCTGCCCTGTCGCGGCCCTATATCTGGTAGGACGTCCAGGTAGCTAGGCATTGATGGCAAGCTTTGCTTGAGGCTGTTGGTTCTCAGTTTCTCCATAGCCTCCACCAGCACTGTGCTCTTAGCCAGTGAGGGTCGAGGGTTGAAGACCTGCCTGCACTGGGGGCAGCTGTACTGACCCTTGTGGTTTCTCGTGTCCCAGTGGCTCTGGATACAAGCCAGGCAGTATGAATGCCCACAGGGTAGAGTGGCCGGGTCCTTCAGGGTGTCCAGGCATACTGAGCAGACAAATAAGGTCTCCTCTACAGACCAGGCTGAGGCCATATGGTGCTGGCTGGAACAGAGAAGAATAAGCTGAATTTCTCAGAGGTCAGACCTGGATGTATGGAGAACCACAATTTTCCCTGTTTGAATAAGTTACCGAACTAGAAATAATGCAAGCGTGTCTTTTAAGTGAAAGCAAAGACACCCAAAGACAGCAAGGCTGAAATGCCAGTTCACACGAAACTCGTGTTGCTTAAAAATGGAGGCAGCCTTGACTCAGTGTGGGACTGGTATAACAGGTGGGGTGAGGAGTTTCTCTCGCTTATGTCATAGGTTCTTCCCAGTTTTTAGAATGATGAATGGTAGCTAGGCCTCATAAACTACTGTAATGGCAACTTTTTTGTCACTGTTAAAATTAACTAATGACCAACAATTAAATCATATGCCTTATGTTCAGAGGAAGAGGCAGACAGTGATGCCAGGGCTGTAGAAATTAAAACTATATTGAACACGTGTTTTAAGTCTAGGCCTGGTTAATTTGGAGAGGACAGACTGGTTTTTCTCCTCTTGCCTGTGTGATGTAAATGTGCAACAATTTCAAAATCACCTCATCACAAGTTCCCCAGTGATTTCATCAGTAAATAATGTTTTGAGTTATAATAAGAGTTTTGTCTTAGCAACACCCTTTATTAGCACTAAAGCTGAAGAGTTGTTAATTGAGTTTGGCGTCACCACAGCGCAGTGAGGGCACTGACGCCTATGAAGCTTCTCTGCGCCATATTACCTAGTGGCGGCCGGCTAGCTGGGTGAGAGCAATACACCCATGGGTGAGAGGCCAGCAGCTGTTGTTGATTCAACGGTCAAAGTGAGTGTTTTTCGCTTCTGAAATTACATTTCAAGTTTGAAAATGGGTTACTGGCGTGTTTCCTGACTTCGTGTAGGACATATCGGATCCTTCCCACATTTAAAGTTTAGCTTTGGGATACATTAACCTAGCTTTGTTTTTGTTTTTTTTGCCATCTTTAATGCTAAAGTTTTAGCATGTTAGTTAGCCTGCGGAACGTTAGCTAGCTACACTTCGACACCTGGTTTTAAAGCCAACGAGCTTGACGACTATTAAACACGCTTTTGATAGTTTTAGATGGCAGTTGAGAAGCCAAGAAACGTGGTACTTCAAACGTAACTAATGTAACTAACGTTAATGTTAGCTAACGTTAGCAGGTCTAACGTTAGGCCAAAGTGTGAGTGCGACTGAACTTATACACTGTAGCAAAACTTAGAGGCAACAGTTGAACTTTGTGGGTTTGGAGAATTGAAGTTAAGATTACGTTATTAAGTTTTCCGGATCCGTAACAGTAGCTATTACAGTGGTGAAAGTTAACATCAGCAACTCATGCATGCTAACATTTTCACCCCAACGTAATCACTCCTCCTCAGCAGGTGGAGCCATGAGACATTTGTGGTTCACCTGAGTTGTGTAATAGCTAGCCCAAACTTCACATGCAATTACTTGCTGGTGTAATTGTCTGGTGAGCAAAATGAGCCTCGTTGACTGATGCTTTTAAGATTTTCTTTCTATTTCTTTTCATAGGATGTTTAGGAGCCCCCAGGTCCTGACTTGGTCTTGTCCCATAAGGCCATTGCAGCTATTGAGAGAATCCCACCTCTCTGCTTTCTCTGAGTACAATGCTGCTGGATGGCAGGGTGCAAAAGATGTGAAGAGAAGGAAATATGAAGGGTTCTGTGGAAGTAAGGATGGCTCATCATTGTCCACAGAGACTGTATCCCGTTCAACAAAGTTGTCTTTATTTAACTTGGACTGTGATAATCGGAAGCAGAGGGAGGCTTCATTTCAAAACCTTCCACCCAAAGCCATTTTGTCCAGCCATCATCACCTACCTCAGGTTTCTGCCTCTGCAAAAGCCAAACGGGGGTCTGACTCTTGGAAATGCACTGTAGTGAAAGATGTAGGTCGAAACCTCAAAGCTGTGAGCACTCTCCGGCACTGTTTAATCAACACAACTTGCTTTCAACCTTGGAGAAGGTCTTGGGACGTTTGCCAACCTTCACTCAGTTTCACCTTTGCGCCTCAGTGTAACCTTCTTCAAAGCCATGTATATTGCAGACAGCACTTTGTTAGACCTTTCAGCTCGTCGACACATACGCCATGGACTTTGAACCACTCTCACAGTAGACGACAAACCTCCAGCCTCTCTTCTCACAAAACCAGAGCAGTTCATCAGGCTGCCCCTCACGTGGCAGACGCCTGGAGAGACTGTCTATCCCTGAAGAATGAAAACAGGTGTCGACTGAGCCTGGGGCCCAACTTGAAGCTTTACAAGGTGGACAAGGGGGAAAAAGGGGCAAGTCACAGCCAGGGAAAGAACCAGGGGAGATGGGCGTCAGTCCTGGTTTCTCTGTGCTCCGTAGAGGGGGAGCCGGCATTTCTCTTCACTTTGCGCTCCAGCACACTGAAGGGCAGGCACAAGGGTGACGTCAGGTAAGCACCAGGCTAGAAACTACATTATTTTAAAACTCTAGTCGACTACTGTATCTATCTCTCATTTTCATTGTGTCATTTGTAGCTTTGCAGGAGGAAAGAGTGATCCATCAGATAGAGATTTGGTGGCCACCGCTTTAAGGGAAGCCAGGGAGGAGCTGGGCGTTTCTGTGGCAACCGAGAAGGTCTGGGGCATCTTGAAGCCTCTCAGGGACAGGGTGAGTGCAAATGCTGTCATGTCTTTAAGAGTAAAATTAATTAAATTAATTGATTTGAGCCATCATGATGGCATTATTGCTGTTCATGAATTTATGGTGGGCATTGTAAAACCGTGGTTGTGTGCCACTGATTTCTCTATTGGAGAAATTTGTTTTAATTTCTTTTTTAATATGCTTTAAAAAGGGGTCCTAAAGGCCTGAATAGGGCTGTAACTAACAATTACTTTAATTAGCGAATCTGTCAAGTTATTTTGATTATTCACTCTGTAAATGTCGGCAAAAAATAGTAAATAATAATCATCACAAATTCCAAGAGCTCAAGATAATATGATCAAATTGCTTGTTTTCATTTGACCAGCCATTTAAAACCCAGAAGTACTCCAAATACATTCTCTCTCACTCTTTATGTCAACTACTATATAAACTCTGCTTCGTCACAAAGTTAGGCCACAGATAGTCTATATCGACGACGATTCATTTAGGAGATTCCTCCGGTGCTGCCGGCCGGATGTCCCTCACTTTCCACTTTCTTTGTGTTGGCATTTTATACTCCGGTCAATTAATGAGGACTGTGGTTAACTGCTCCTCAGATCTCAGGAAAATCCAGACAGCTAGCTAGACAATCTGTCGAATCTGAGTTTTCTGTTGGACGACTAAAAATACTTTTGAACGAGCACATGTTCCTCCAAAACAAGTTCCTTCCCGAGGTTATTTTGCAGAGGCACCGTTGCTCCAGCCGGTGCTTATCGCCGCTCAAGACGATTCTGATTGGTTTAAAGAAATTCCAATAAATCAGAGCACGTTTTTCTCCCATCCCAGAATGCTGTGTGGACTAGCCAGACCCTCCTCTGCAGCACCGTGGAGGAAGGTCTGGCAATGTGAGACTAGGCCACAGATGAATCTATTTTGAAAATAAAGAACGTTTATGATTTTGTGTAGACACTAATCATTATTTTAAATGTTATCATTTTGAATACCGAATCTGTTTTTGTCTTTTGTCTCTCTCACCAGTCAGGGATGATGATAGCGCCTGTGCTGGCTAACCTCGGCCCCCTCGAGGAGTTGTCCTTCAAACCAAACCCTGGAGAGGTATAATAGTATTTTTACCACTTCCTATATATTTATATCTGTTTGAGCAAGGTAGGTTTCCACATATGTAAATTACTGGAGATTTAGTTTTTGAACATTGTGGAGATGACAGGTTAAGTATTTATTAAGTTATGTTGTATAAGTGAATTTTTCCAGAACATGTACTAGTAGAAAGCAGAATTAAAAAAAAAAAAATAAAAAAAAAAAGGAAGTCTTTCCTTGTGGGTGTATAATGTCACACCCCAGTCATACTCGGCCCTAATAAACACTAAAGGTATGTTACTGTCAGTTCATTTGCAGTATTGAACCAAATGATCTTCAGGGGTGACTTGGTTTCATATCATCTACCCAAACACTTAGAGTTCATTCTAGCCTCCATTTTTTTTATCCTCTGCCCTTTTCTTCTCAATAATCTTTTCTGTCTGTTTAAACTGTGCAAAATACAAATGAATACACAAGTAAACTAATAACTTAAGAAACCCATATCTTTTCTGGTTGGTTTCTATTTAGATCCAAAGTTGTAAACTGTGCTTCCTTTGCCTGTTTCTGTCCCAGGTTGAGGAGATTTTCACCTTGTCCTTGTCCCACTTATGCAACCCTCAGAACCGTGGCTACACACACTTCCGCACTGGCGACAAGTACGGATACACTCTCCCAGTGTTTCGTAACGGGAAGCATCGAGTGTGGGGCCTGACTGCCGTCGCTCTAGACCATACTCTGAAACTCATTGTCCCTCTATAGCAGCTCAATTACCATTTGATTACAGTACACTTACAATACTGAAGCACACCTTTAATGTGACTCAAAGATTTGACTATGACAAATGTGCAAGCAAGCTTTGTGTAGCAAATTCATGTCAGGAATCAGTGTGTATACAAAATATTTTTATTCATAAAGGTAAATTCCTTTTCAATCAGAAGGATTTTTCCAATTGTGCACTTTCTGAGCCTTGGGTGTCTAAGAATCTCGATTGAATGGATCATGTGTATAAACATGGTGGCCAGCTGTGATTATGTCCCTGATTAAAGGGCAGGTGTTGTGTGAAGTCTGGATGGATGTTTTAAGACAGACTGTAGCAAAACGGTGCACACCGTTTTGAGATTGAACGTGGCTTGAGAGAGGAAGTTATGACGTCATACGCGACCTTTGGGTGTGTAGTCTTTAACGTATTTCACGACAAACTGGCTTTATTGACTTGCAAAATTATCTTATACATTAACAAACCTCATATGTGTAATTCATGGCACAATTCAAGCGGTGGTCCACCAGAAGGGGAGGGACTTTGCATCTATGACAGATCGTGGCTTCCAGTGTGATTCAGCTCATGGCCACTTTTGATCTCACAGTAAAACAAATCTGGACAGCTATAAACACTGAAATGATACAAGCACATCATGATGTGTGTTGATGCAATAAAGGTTGTTTTAAAGGTATTTTCTCTGTAATAATTCTTTATAGGGGAGATCTGTTTTTACATGATTGACATCAAAGCAATAAATAGTGCAAAAAGACAGACAACTGGGAGGGGGGGATATTGAAAAACTTTCATTTCACTTAGTTGGTATCCGAATCACACAAACCTTTCATTTACATACTTTTAAAGCTTTTAAAAGTAGCCACATTTTTTGGCATGTACAACAAGCTTTACATACAGTAGTGTGTAATGAGGGTTGCTGTCATGCTACAAGTCAAAGGGCTTTTTTACAACAACTCTTGAAAGCTGTGGACCCGCAGGTCTGAGTTTACAATATGAGTCCTCAGTTCTTTATAATGCAGGCCTTTCGGTCCTCAAACACTGCCGAACATCTGTGTGTGAAATGGTATCTGGAAAAAGTAGACCGTGGTGGAGATGATCATCTCTTACTAATGCAATTGAAATGTTCGAAGCATCAAGGCAGCGAGCACTCCATGGGGTCTTGTGAGTCAGGCAGGAGGTGGCAGTTGAAGGGCCGGCTGAAGGAGAAGAGATCCAGGGCTTGGCTGCATTGCTGCTCAGCAGAAGAGCAGACTGAGCGGCAGGGCTGGAGTATGCCACCCTGAGGGCTGCACTGGGGCAGAAACATTCCACACAAAAGCCTCCGCAAGGGCTCGAAGCATGCCAGCTCCATCAGTACCTGGAAGACAAAACGGAGAAAAGAGGAGTGTGTGAGGTTGAATGTCTGGCTTGAAACAGCTGTATAGTTGTTAAAAAGCCATCAGTTCATGCATTGTGTGTGTTTTAAAGAGTATACAGCAGCAACAAGTTAAGTCATGAAGATAGCAGTTACCCGGTACTGTCGCAAGAGTGTGGCAGCTTCTCTCTGATCAGCAATGGACAGCCAGATGTTTGGGAATAAGGTGAGGTTGTAGCTGAGGCCTTGACACATCTCTACCTCTATAAACTCACACGGTGAAGCTGAGGGCATGGAGAAAATAAATCATTCCTATTGTTATTTAACATTTATTTAGTTTACATTCTGCCTCTGATAGACAAAGGGAAGCATTTCTTTCCTTACTTTTATTAGGTAGTAGGTTTTTTATTTTAAGTGTGATTTCTTTCTTTTTTACAATTATTTTTATTATTTCCATCAAGAAGCAATACTTATATCAGCATACTGTGTAATTTCACACTCCAAACGGGATACATTTCCTACCGGTATCAGTATTCTTCTACTCCACATTTTTGACACACAAACCCAAACACACCCATTTTACACAAATCCACCCACTGTCACACACACATCCACTTGGTTTCCAGCTCTCAGTCACCATACCTAGTTCTTATTTTTTAGCCATTAAATTTACAACGCTTCATATATGTCCGGCCACACCTTGTTGAATTGTTGCCTTTTGTTCCAGTCTTCGAACATTGATTTTTCTATACTTAAATAGTATTTCATTAGTCCTTTCCATTGTTGTAATGATGGGGCCTCTGTATCCTTCCAATACTGTAAAATAATTTTTTTATATACCAAGGACGAGAAAAGAACCATCCATCCAATGGGGTATTTTAGCTCGTCGGTATTTTGGAAGATACTGCTCAAAACTGTGAAATCAATTTTAATTTTACAGGTCTTGGTCATCCATTTTTGGATCTCTAACCAACCCTTACAGACCTTCTCACATTACCAGAAAGCATGTATTATTGTCTCCTTATGTGTGCCACATTTTACACAAACAGGGGAAATAGAGGCATCAGATTTATTTATTTTTGATTTAGTGTAATATATCCTTGTCATGAGCTTATATTGTATGAGACGCAGATTCTCATTGGTGGTAATGGTGTTGGTTATATTTAGGCAATCTTTCCAGATTATATCAGAGGTAGTTATTTGAAGTTCTTTGTTCCAATCCTCATATATTTTTTGGAGAGAATAATTATCTGCCTGTGCTTCTATAAGGTGTTTGTACACTTTCCCTATTAATTTCTTGTTTTCGCCTGAGTTTAAGTGTGATTTCAACAGCAAAACTCTAGCTCTGAAAACGAAAACCACTGTATCTGTGACTCTGATCAGGGTCAGAGATAGTCTTGAATTACCAGACATTCCTCCACAGTGCTGCGGAGGAGGACAGATAACAGGGACTCACTGAAAGGAGGGTAGGTGGAGTTGCCACAGCCCTGCTCATCTGCTCCATCAGGGCAGTCGTTCCATCCATCACACAACCACTGCTGCTGAACACACTCTCCAGTACTGCAGGCAAAGTGGCTGGGACCACATGTCCCTTTAAAAACACAAAAGAGGGTTTTAGAATGCAAAAAATGACAATGTGAAGAGAAAAGGAAGAAAGTACAGGAAAAGGAAATAATTTGTGCCTTTAAAGGAGTTTAACAGTGTCAGGTATGAACTGCCAATTTTTGAAGAGTAAATGTAGGTCATATAGAAAGAAGGAAGCAAGGAGAAGAAAGGAAAGACTGTCAAAAAGAGGTAAGATTTGAAGCAAGGTGGAAGGAAAGGCATTTAAGGGGGAAGGAAAGGAACAATGGAGAGGCAAAAATATGGACAGAAAGAAGGATAAGGGGGGAAATAATACACTTTGGTGAAATATGAATTTGCTTTCTAAAAGCAAGAACGCACTGCCTAGGAGAGACACAGCCTTGTATGTTGCGTTGAAGCCGCTGTCGGCCACTCCCTCATCAGCCACAAACATAACAGTCATGTGGGTACCGGAGGAGGTCAGGTCTGGAGGGAAGTTCGTACCACAAAACCTAAGACAAAGGAAACAAAAGCTGCTTCAAAACACTGTGGTTATATAACTCACATAAAGGACACATATTTACCCTTTTTTTACCCTCAACACAGGATTTTAACAACAAGAAAATGATAATTAAAGCAACAGTTACTGTCCAGGAGGCTGAAAACAAAGATATGGCTGTGGTGGGTCTAACCTTCCTAGCACCCTTCCAGCTCCAGTATTGACGCTGTCGTGCACCTCCACATAGTCAAACTCACAGACATCTTGAGTCTCCAGGCTGAAGTTACTGAAGCTCAGTGTGATGACGTGACCCTCCTCAACAGATATATACCATATGCACAACTGAGGAGAAACAGAAGAACACCACATTAAACAAAAAACACAAGCTTCACTGCCCTGTAATAGCCAGTTTAGAGAATGTTTGACAGTCCAAAGTGGTTAAGATTGTACCTGCTGGTGGGGATAAGGCCTGGGGTGGTTTGGACTTGACAGGTAACCATACGGCCCCGTTTTCTGCCCACCACAGTCTGTAAAACAAACAGAGTGGAAACAATGTCCATATGTCCTTTTCAAGTGTGTTTAACTTGTGTTTCTGTTTTTAACTTTATTTGCATGCTCTCAACCTTTGTGTTTATGGCTGCAGTTTGCCTCGTCTGTTAGGTCATGGCAGTTTGGATGACCGTCACACACAGACACAGGCAGCAGACATCGACCACTGTCACACAAAAACTCTTCTCTGGAGCAGCTCTCTAAGAAGACACACAGACAGTAGACACATGCACATAAATGCAAATGGGGATGAGTAAAAGAGAGATGCACACACACACACACACACACACACACACACACACACACACTACTGACTGTGTCCAGGAAGAATGGCCCTGTACTGTGCACTGAAGCCGCTGCCTGCGATGCTGCTATCAGAGCGTAAGGTGACCCATACTGTGCTGCTGTTTGTGTTGACTGTCGGTGGTGCTACATTTCCACAGAACCTGCAGGAGAGAAGGATAGACCTTTTAATAACCTTAACCTTTCAATTGAATAATCTCTGTTTTTTTTCTCCATATGCCAGCTTTGGAGTTGCTACGCGAGTCTGAACTTTGCACTGTAAAAGGATTTGTGAGCCAGTTATGTAACATTTTTAGAATTTCATGAATTGTGTTACGACACTTTCCAAGAATACAAGTAAGCAAAAATGGGAAAAGTTTCCAAATGTATTGAAATCTTTCCAAGAATCGTTCAGTAACTAGAAGCACTCTCCTCTAATGCACAGACCTTTAGTGCCATCTACCAACAATTTAAGGTAATGACATGAACCCTATAATGTTCCTTTAGGGAGAACATGTATGGAAATGTTTGAAAAGTTAGTTTAGCATAAATGAGACAAGCACATGTTAATTTTAGTTTTGAATTTTAGTGATTTTCATACACTCAAATGTGTATTTACCAGAACACACATCAATACTTTGCCTCTCCTTCAATAGTTAAGTCCTGAAAACACTTATACAGCTTGGGTGAGATTGTAGAAACTTGGGTGAGATAGTTTTTGTTATTCCTCTCCAGAGTGACACTGAGTGCAATGGAAAAATCTACAAGCAACCAAAAATGTGAAGTGCAAAGTGCAACGTCTTCTTACAACGAAAATAACATCTGACGAGAAACTGCGCTGTTGTGTTCGGAATGGAAACTGACAGATGCCCTGAGAGGATTTGACCAACCTGGTGACCACAGAGCTCTGTTCTATCTGCTCCTGCACCTCGAGCCAGTCAAACAGACAGGGAGATGGCCCCTCTACAGTCAGAGAGGAAATGTGGATCTGGACCAAGTAGGGGGGTGGGACTCGGATCACCCAAACACACAACAAGTTGGGGGGATAGGAGCCAGGATGGTTTGGAGAACTGAAACTGCCCTCTGAGTCAGTCAACACCCCTCCACAACCTGAGAGACAGAAGAAATACATTGTTTTAGTAACACAAAAAGGGAAGGGCTTCTAGATAAAGAAAATATACATTATATTGTGTAAGGACGGACATGAAATTGACCATGCACATTTTAGATATTGAATTACAACAGGCCTATGAACAGCCAATCTCTTACGTGTTTCATATGGTGGGATCCTAGTGGGCTGTGGTGCAGATGTACTTTCCTGTTGACTTCTGTTGGCAGAGTTTGTGGGTAGAGTATGTGACCCTCCATCTTCTGCATTCAGCCGGTCTGGAGGGCTGGTGGCCAGCAACTGATCCTCCACAGCCTGGCCCTTTATCTCTAAATCAGGGACAAAGACACAGCATGGAAACATGACTCATGACAGGGAGACTAATCAGATAAGAAGCTCTAGAAATAAAATTTATTTTAAAAAAAGCAAACAGATGCATTTCTGAGGATTTAATTTATTGAAATTCTAAGAATAACTAATGAAGTACTGTAAATTATTATTGTTGCATACATGTAAAAGGTCAAAGTTTCTTATTGGAGTTGATGGCAGGTATACTGAGATTGGAGTATTTCTTCCCACAAGTACCTATCCAGTAAAAGTATTAACAGGCAGTATTGGTAAAATCATGGTACTTTATGTTTTCATTTTGCATGAAAGCACAGATAGGAACAGCTATTAGTATGCATCGGAGTTTATAAAACCAATTGATCTGTAATAAGCCCTTTAAATCAGTTTCAGGTATTTCTTTTTCTTTGTGATGACTGATCTGAGGCGCAGCAGTGACTCACGTGTCAGGATGAGGGCCAGCGCCAGTCCGAGGGCTGTTAACAGGAGCAGGGCAGCAACAGAAACCACCACCACCCCCCAGCTACAACCCGGGCCCCTCAGACCCAAGCGTAGACCTGAATAACAGAGCATACATATACATAAACATGTGGGGTATGTGACAAAGGAGGTCTTGATTGCTACCAAAAGTCATGATTTTAACTTTATGTTGTTTTTTTATGTTATACTCCTTTTCCCCTTTCATTTAACACCTAATTGGTATTAAAGAGGAATCGCAGGTAATAATAACATAGACTCAAATTCTCCAAAGCTGAGAAAAAACTTGCAACCATGTCGGCTATGCTCCTCTCTCACAGTTTACAATTAATCAAAATGAAAGCTAAAAATAAGCTACTGGACTTTGCCTGGTTTTGCAACCAGACAAATACTGCAGTCATTGTGTAATTTATTTGATCATGATTTCATTTTTGTTAACCAAAACATTTCCTTCCATAAAGGTATGGTGCTGTTTTCAGTTGAAGGGCGATCTTTATTGCCCTTGCATAAAGTTGTTGGACTTGTGAGATACAGATAAAAAAATAATAATTATCAAAATCAAATACTTACTATATAGATAAATAGATACTTTTAGTACTTGGTGATGGATCAAACACCAAAACACAGGACCACATATTTCCCATAATGCAACTTGGTAGTGTCTTTAGACTCTCCCTGCCTGCTAAACACCCTTTGACCTCCAGTTTCAAATACAGTCTTTCTTTTATACAGTTAATATCCAATCCCAAGCTGAGATAACCATGATGAAATCACAATGTCATCATCATTTCTGTTTTCAAGAAACTTCTTCCAGAGCCACAGGAGACACAAACAACTGTTATCACAGACAAACCATGACCAGTGAACTGATCTTTGACTTTTACAATTGGTGGATTGTCCCTTTAATCCTTGGTTACAGTGAACCATAGCAATCGTGTTTTACGCACACACTTCTACAAGAGAATTGGACTTAAAGGTGGACTTAGGTGATGCAATAATGTTACTAAACCAATACAAATACACAGTCTAATACAGTTCAAGTTTAGTCACAGAGAGCAGCAAGCTGATTGGCTGACTCACTAGCTGGTGGTTTGATTGGTTCAGGGGTGGACGAGGATGTCCTGAATCCCTCCACCCTCTCCTCCCGCTCCCCCTCCAGCTCAAAGGCAGGGTTGCAGAACACATTCTGCGGAAAAAAGGACAGAAAGGAGTGGAAATGAAACTATCAATTAAAAAAAATTCACACAGTTACAGAGAAAAGATTTGTACAAGTGATAATTTAAGAGTGATAGAATTAATATATATTCTTATTTTTTCAAATAAAAAGTACTTTTCAAATTCATAACATGCAATGAAACACACTTATTTTAAAAATACGCTTAAGGGTTTTGCTGCTACAGCTTTACATGGTCTGGTATGACCAGTAGCTTATGGTTGCTGCTGCTAGCTAATGGTAGCTGACTTTAGCCAGACATTGCAATCTACATTAGTCCATTTGCTAACTCTTTTTCCTGTTTATGGTCCCATTCCACTCACTCTCAGTCAGGTCACCTAATGATGACTTCTAGCAGAAACAAGTTGTAAACGCAATATTGACATATCATCCCTATCTCTATATCTATATCTCTTTTTAGCTAATATAGCAAAGTTGTTAGTCAGCAACAGCGTGATTCATTTGGAGTTGTGTGTTTGGCCAACTGGCGACTATAAAATTTCCCTCTGAGATGTAATTGACTAGAAGTATAAAGTATCATAACATACTCAAGTAAAGTACAAGTACCTCGAATTTGTACTGTACAGTACCTGAGTAAATGTACTTAGTGACATTCCACCACTGCCCATATACAGTACTGTTACATTTACAGTGATAATGCATAAATAAGACAACGTTTGTTTCCAGCCTAAAAATATCACCTGGTCCAAATCACACAGCTAAAAAGCAGGATTGTACAATGCAAGACAATGACTGTGGTCTGTACACAGAAATGGCATAGCAGGGTTACAGGTTCACAAGGGCTTGAAATTAAGTATTAACATATGTTGTAAAGAAAATAAAACACCACCAAGTCAAAATAAAGCCAGCAATTCCGAAAAAAAGAGTCAGTTTCTTTGATGATCACAATGGACCATAAATAGGCTCTAGTTTACAATGCATGTGCTGACCAATCTCCTGCTAAATAACAATAAATAACAATTTCCCACATTGCAGGGCCATCATTAACCACCATTATCCATTTCATCATCCTCACTCACCTTGTAGATATCTGAAGAGTCTGAGTACACTGCAACTTGGCTGAGGTCAGACATCTTTAGTCCTCTGTCACTCTTTCAGTGCTCCTCTTAAAGAGCCCGATGTTGTGATAAATACATCAGTGGTGACATCGTGAAGAGAGACGTTTCTACATGAGGGAGTGCTAAGATGTTCCTGAATTTTCTCAACATTGTTCACTTGTTGTTCCTACAGTAAACTTCCACTGAGGTGTATTGTAGCAAGCTCACGGCATTCAATCCTCCAGTACAGCAGAAACCTTTGTTGGACATCAATCAATGTAATCCATATAAAAAAGTAAAGAATACCAAATTATAAATCAATTTTCAAACTCCATAAATATCCATGTTTGCTGCTATTCTTCTTCTGTTTTAGCAGCATCAACCTGTATTTCTCTTGTTTGTTGATGGTGTGTGAGTGGTTACAAAGAGTTTCAGGAACTCCTTCACAGTGGTGAACAAAGCCGAGTCAGCTGAGAGGACTGAGCCCCTCGAAGGAGGAGGGAGGGTGGAGGTGGGGGTCCATGCTAAATCTCTATAATCCCCATAATGATCTTTTAAGGTCCTAAAATGTTTTATTCACACGCACGCTTGCATGCCCCAACCTGAGCATGAAGGTGCACCGACACACAAATACACATGAGCACTACACACACTTCTTAGGCATCAAAACAACAACAGTGTTAGGGTTCAGTTAGGTTTGGGAATGGGGAATAATAGCAAAAGGTGCTAAAGAGATTGTAAGATTTGAAATTGCATTAGTTTCCCAAAGCTGGCTTATGGCATTGCAGTTGAGTGTCCTAATAGATTTAATGTATAAGCTTTGGAGCAGCTTCTTTTGAGGCCACTCTTGGCATCAAGTTAATAAGTAATGTAAAAATGGCACCCCTAGACTTCACAGAATCCTAAAACAAGAGACGCAGATAAAACTAATGCAACCAAAAAGCGAAAGTAAGTAAAAAGTAAAAGTCTGTGTTCTGCCCTAAATTGCTCAATCCCTGCTTCCCTGTTTGGTGCTGCTGTGTTAATGGGTAATCAGTCATCAAATAAAGCAGCTGACTGCAGGTTGATACAGACACTCTCGCTTTGTTTTCTGTCACTCAAAGACACAAATACCACTGATACAGACTCTGGTCATGTATGTCAAACCCATACTATGGATCCTACTCTTCACCTCTGTCCAGGAGGGTGAGCATTTCAATTTTACTGTACATTTGAGTATGATTATATCAAATTCATATGAATTGAAACCATATGGCTTTGTTGACGCATGTGTATGTGTACCCTTTTTGCTTGTGCGCGCATGCTTATCACCAACACTTTCACTGTTTGTGTTCCAGTGTCTCCGCAGGACTATAATTATGAAGATGAAACATACGAGGACCCACAGCCTCTGAACTGCTCAACCACAGAGAGCATCAAAGGTGGACATGTCACCTACTCACAGGTAAAAACAATAAAGTGAGCTGAAATTATAAGTTGATTATATTAAAATGTCATTATTTTTAATCATTAATAAACAATTAGGCGTATCGATTATTTTTCTTAAAACACCAAACATTCTGTTTCAGCTTCTCTAAAATGAGGGGCTGCTGCTCAGCTCTCTTTTATCATTTTAAATGTAATAACTTCTTGGTTTTTGGATTGTTGGTCAGACAAAACAAATATTTACCTTTTTGTAAATTTGCAATGGGTATCTATCTAAAACCACACAATAATGTAATGATCAGGATAGTTGTCAGATTAATGCACAGTGAAAATAATCGTTAGTTGCAGCTTTATTGTAAAAGTTAATATACCTTTTAATTGACTTCACTCAGAATGAGAGTGTTAGGTAAAAGGCCAAGAGGTCACATTTAACACCAAATCGAAAGATATGAGCGTGTATTCAAATTTGTTTTAGCTTTGCTGCATTGATGTATGCAACAAATTCATGTATAATAATATAATTTCATTCTAACAGGCTAAAAGAAATGTAAAACACTGCAAAACAGAGGGTACAAGGTGTTCAATCAGCAAGGAGTACAGGGACAGAAAATAGGCAAAATGAAGGATGGTAAAAAAAGAATGTGATATGTAAGAAACAATGAGAAAACGATCAGGTAAAAAATATATTATCTTCTATAAATCATACATGGAGGTCAAAGTGTCTTAGGGGGGTTATTTTCCGATCAAGATAAAAAGGAACTAGGTCTTAAAAGTGAAACAAATCAAGCATCTCTTTACTGTAAAGCTTCATGTTAATGTAGCTCCAGATGTGACCACGTGTTTCCTATACAGGGGGGGCTGGAAGGCAGCATGCTGACCTATCACTGCGGCCCGGGCCGATACCCTTACCCTGTCAGCCACAGGCTCTGCAGTGCTGACGGGGAGTGGTCGCCCATGAGATTAACCACTGGCAGACTGATGTCACGGGCCACATGCAAAGGTAATGGTTTGGATGATGATGCATTCAATGTCACATGTACACCAAAGTACTCTTGGCTATCCTGCATCCTCTTTTCCACCTCTCTCCTGCTCCTAGATGTGTTGTGTCCGGCTCAGCTCCAACTGGATCATGGTGACTTCTGGCCCAGGGACCAGTGGTCCCGTGTTGGGACAACGCAGAGCTTCTCCTGCCAGGAAGGGTTCACCCTGTATGGGTCCGCCCAGAGGAACTGCACCCTCTCTGGGGAGTGGACAGGAACCACTCCCGTCTGTGACAACCATGGTAAGGACGGACAACATTAAAACCTTGCTCATGATCAAGCATACATCATGAGTATGATCACCCTATGTACAATACATGACTGTATTTCCCCTCTTACATCATTGCAATAGAGAATAACTGAGAATATCCACTTACATGAGGCCCTGAGCCCAGTTCAGCAAGTGTATTTTAGCCTGTGGTACAGTGAGCAGCATGCACTGACTAAGCCCATACTTACTGAGGTTTACATTTAAAGCAGCTTTGGATGAAAACATATAAATGATCCCTGCAAATAGATTTTATACAGCAGTTTACCGTGGTTACTCTGACACAAAACAGGTCACTGACCAAATGTTGCAATTAACTTTATAATTCAATAATTTAACACATAAGTCATGTGTTTTTGATTAAAATTAAATAAATTAAATGCCTTCGTGAAACATTTCAAAGTATTACATAATCTTTCGCAAATCAAGTTATATTCTGGACAAACACCTATATCCTTTTTAAGAATGGTTATAACCTTGAAAATGAACTATCGTTGCATATTTTGTCTCCTCTACTTGCCCTTCTGCAGCTGACGACTGTAGTGACCCAGGGATCCCACCCGGGGCCCTGAGAACAGCAGGCCGGTTTCACACAGGAGAGGAGGTGATCTACCGGTGTCAGGTTGGTCTGGATCTTCTTGGGTCGGCTGAAAGGGTTTGCCTGGAGAGCAGGGAGTGGAGCGGTTCAACACCACGGTGCCAAGGTGCAGAGTAGCGTTTTTTAAACATACCATAAGTGCACAGTTGTAATCACAGTTTTAGATGTAGGTGATTTCCTTTACATAAAACAACAGAGGATTCTTTTTTTATTTTATTTTTTTACAAAAAAGACCTATAGCAATTGGGCATCAAATCAGTGCCAGAACAGCACATGGTGAAATATTATTTTACATGTACATCCATGATATCTTTGTCCTTTACTGCAGGCCCAAATACCTTTGACTCCCCCAGTGTTGTGGCAGCAGCCATGGCGGGGTCACTTGCAGGAGTCATGGATGTACTCTCACCAGACTCCAAAAAGAAAGGTGGGCATAACTTATTTCTGCTTCAACATTTGGCAGGGCATAAACAACATTACATTTCAGGTGCATACACTTAAGGAGCAACTTGCTGAATTTAACTGTAATTAAAAGAAAATACTTGTGTGTGTGTGTGTGTGTGTGTAAGGTGGAGATATGTCCTTTGGCAGAACGTTTCGTGTGGCTGAAGGCAGTCGTATGAATGTCTACATTTTACTGGACACATCAGGAAGCATCGAAAAGAAGGACTTTGAATTATCCAGGAGTGCCACCATTGCTCTCATCAGAAAGGTCTGTGCCACATGAGCTTACTTGATTCAACATTGGTGTACTAATTTGTCGTCTTGTCTAAGCGGGTGTAAAAAAACATACATTTCTTCTTCATTCTCCTTCTAGTTGGACAGCTACGAGGTACAGCTCAAATTTCACGTGGTGTCATTTGCCACCGAGGCTAAAGACATTGTTGACATCACAGACTCGGGTATAAGTGGTAGCATCGACAACGTCATATGGAATCTGGAGCAGTTTAACTACAATAGTAGGACTGGGCTTGTTATCACAGTATTCATATCTTTTTAATTCATCTGGTGTGATATTATCAAGTACAGCACGTTATGACCATGATGCACTAATGTGTTTATTAGTTAGTAAAATTATTTATCAATTTACTTTTTCAATTGTCTCATATTTTGCATCTGTTCACCTGCAGGCCATGGGCGCAAGACGGGCACCAACCTCCACGCTGCCCTGCACCGTGTCAGTGAGGTGATCAGCTTCTTGAAGCAAAACAGCGCCAAGAACCATTTTAATGAGACTCAGAACATCATCATCATAGAAACAGATGGTAAAAAAACACAATATATCTCACAAACTCATGCTGAAAAAGCATGAGTTTGCTCATTATAATCATTTACAACTCATTAGAGGTATTTTTTTTGAAAAAAAGGAACATAAGAAGATTATCCTCAGGGTAAACTGTAGGAGTTCATTCCCTCTTTGTGTCTTTCTGCCTGCAGGTTACTCCAACACAGGCAACAAGCCTCAGATTGCTCTGGCCAAGATCCGGAATCTGCTGGGCTACCACAACACATCCCGCGATCACACAGATGAAACAATGCTGGGTATCAAGATAAAAAAAAAGATTTGATTAAATGTTTTAATGCACAGTATATGGTATATTGTGGACACCATATAATTACTTCCACTGATTGCAATCATAAATCAGACATGCAAGGCAAAGCTTGTTTAGTGTGTTTAATGTGTGTATAAATGGTTGCCTTTGCACATATACAGTATAACTTATTTCATCTGTGTGATTTCAGATGTCTATGTATTTGGTATTGGGAATGAAGTGAAGAAAGATGAGTTGAACTCTTTAGCCTCACAAAAACGTGGTGAGGAGCACATCTTCGTTTTGAAAAACTTTGAAATACTGGGACAGATGTTCAACAGCATCATTAGTAAGTAGATCACTCTCAATTCTAGGACATAAGTGTGTGCTTTCTGACTTCAACTGTCAATATGCCAGCAGAAAATTGAATTTTGAGAATACAAAAGACTTGAACCTGTGTGTTTTTTGTTTTTTAGAATGGCAGCCAAAACAATTTTTTTTTTTTTTTAAATGAACCTGAAAGTACAAAACTGTGAACATTTCACACTGGATTTAAAAGTTAAGTTGCATATTAAAAGTTCACAAGCATAACTATTAAAATGCTTCATAATACAGGTGACAAGGGTGTGACGATGTGTGGGGTAGCTCAGGAAATGGTGGAGGATAATTCAGCCTACACGAGACCCTGGCACGTCACTCTGAAACCGGACACAAAGGCCACAAAGGTGGTTCACTAAAATCTTAATGGAGATTCTTATTTTCATCTGTTTGATATTTTAGACTGGATCTTCACACATTAACACTTTCCTCTTCTATAGGCTACGCCGTGTGTTGGATCCATTGTGAGCCAGAACTGGGTGCTGACAGCTGCTCACTGCTTTGCCAGAGCGAGCACAGAAGTCCCTCAGCAGGTGGAGATACGTCACGGTCAGTGTCAGAAGGTTTTGGACTTTAAAGCTGGGGTAGGCAGTTATCTGGAAAAGGCAACAAAAACACACGCCACAATTAAAAAAAGACAGCCCTCCTCCTGCAGCTCTCCCCTTGCTGTCTTAAGCCCCTCCCACCAGACGAGCTAGGTCATATCCATGCGCTTTATACAGTAACCTGTACGAGTATATGGGTACACAAGGACAGCCATGCACATCAGCATTTGTAGAACAACCACTAAGAACGCCATCTTTTTGAAATGACGTGATTAGCCGAAAGTCTCCCGTCACAGGCTAGATTGTCTAAAGCCTGAAAACAGAGCCAAGAGGAGGTGCAGAAGCCTTTGTTCTCTCAGACCACCTGAATTAGAATGTGCTGAAGGTTATTAAGGCTTTTTTTGCGCAATAATACTCACATAAGTTATTCTTTTAGGAATCAAAGCATTAACAAAGCAAAAAATAGTAGTGCCTTCCTCACCTCACTTAGTTATCTACTATATTGTAGCAAACATCCAGTCTAGATTAGTGCTTTCTATTAACCATCCTCTTTGGTTCCCAGGTGCGGGCTCATTGGTTCCCAAGAGGGTAATCATGCACCCAAAGTACAACACTAGGGCACTCAAACACAGAAATGTATCAGAGTTCTATGACTACGATGTAGCTCTGGTACAGGTGAACAAGAGTATCCCACTCTCCTGGAAAGCCAGGTAAGTAGAAAAGATTCCACCAGGGTTGCATCTAAACAAAGAGCTAAACTCAAAGGCACTGATTTTAAAGCCTAAAAAAAAAATTTGTTTTGTCATGAAAAGGTTGGGTTTTTATTTCCAGCCCTTGTGTATCTTAGAAAAGGGATAACACTTTTTACATAAATGTTCTTGGACATCAGTGTTGAGTGTGTGTATACTGTATGTCGTACAACAGACCTATCTGCTTGCCATGTACTGTACCAGCCAGCCGAGCCATGAAAAGAGTCAACTCCACCTGTCAGCAGCACAGTATGGGACCTTTTGACCTTTACACTCTGCAAATGCATTTACATTATTAAGAGTATGCAAGGACTATTTAAAAATGTTCCCAGTTAACATAGTGTTAATAATATATTACAACATAGAATTCAGACTAAAACATCCTGAATAAATTCTCATGTATTCTCAGTAAAATGTACGTGTGTTTACAGGGGATGAGCTACTACCGCACCAGGAGACTCCTGCCTTTTTCATCCATAAGAACTCTCAAAGGAAACAAACACATATTCAAGAGAGTCAAGTGAGTGAGGGCTGATGGGATTTACAGACTGCGGGCTTCATTCATGCTGACACTCAATAACATGGAGTAAATAGGTGTATTTGTTATAAGAGTGTTGCACTGTAACTAATTTGCTGTCTGCAGAGGCCTAGCTGTGTGGAGAAGGCCAGGCAAACACTCAAAGAGCCCACAGATGTAACTTTGGATGAGTATGTACCTGACAGATTCCTCTGTTCGGGGGGATCCTCAGCACACAAATACGCAATCACCTGTAAAGGTCTGGACTCTACACTTACTGTATTATATCCAACACAGTTTGAATAACACGGGATTCACATGAATTACATGTTGTCTTTTTGTATAGGTGACTCTGGTGGATCCTTGTTTCTGCAAAAAAGAAATCGCTACTTTCAGGTGAGTTTCTCACTTAAAAGAAAAAGCCTCATTACAAACTTTGCAGTCAGCATCATGTGGACATTTCTCCCGCTTTCATCTCCAGGTGGGAGTTGTGAGCTGGGGCACCACGGACGTGTGTGACCCAGTCAACTCAGCTCTGAGAAAATACAGCAGCGACAAGCCGCCTCCTGATGCTCGAGACTTTCACATCGACCTGTTCAAGATAATGCCGTGGCTTAAAGAGCACCTGGGTGGGGAGATCCAGTTCCTGTCTGAGATCGACTGAGAACATCCATAATCAATCAGCTGAGAACTGCTTAGGTTAAGCCACAATGACTTAATGCAGAATGCAATAGAGCACAAGTGGAAATAATCATAGACAATCATACACAGTAATATCAAGTGTTTTCTAAAGCTTTATTGTCAAATGGATACTGTTGATTTTTATAGCTGTGGTGCAGTAAACACACTTGTAAAGGAAGATGCTTTGTCATACACAACATAAAAAGTAATTCTTCTTGTTCTCACACTGTATTCTTTCTAAACTCAACATGTGCAACATGCATGACGCATTACTTTCATATGGATACTTTGAGTTGTTTGATAACACACCTATTTTAATGCAAGTCTAGTTAACATCACTTGTTCTAGTTAGAGGCCATTAGCCATACAGTATGCATATAAGCTAGGACATAAAAGTACTGCACAGATGTCAGTGGGTAGCCCAGACAGTCCCATCAGCTGTCTCAGCTGTGTCTACTGACTAACTTGGTGTGTTTGTCTATGACTGTTGCTTGTTGCTTGTGTGGATCTCACACCTCATCTGCTTCACTGGCTGTCATCTGTATTCTTTTTTGTGTCAGTGAGAATGTGAAAGTCAAAGGTGTTATGAAGCCAGCTGTCCTATCAGCCCTCAGAAAACTGCCGGTACAGGGTTTCTGATTGGCTGTCTTTAAAGTTCGGCACAAAGTGGATCTGGAGGATCTCGGACAATCCCTCAGGAAGAGCAGGAGCCACAAAGTGTTTCCTGTCCAGAGAGAGAGAGACAGATTACAGTGGTCAGTAACAAAGCTATTAGTAATAAGTGATTTTATTACCAGTTCTCAAAACCCACTGTGTCAGACTTTCATTTTAACATAGTGACAAGTAACAAGGACAAAACAAAAGCTTCTGAAAATGTATTAAAATAAAAACTAAAGCACATTAGTGGCGTGCATTTAGTTTGGGCTTTATGGCACAAAAAAATAAATGTGTTTTATAACTGTTAAGAGTGTGAGAAGAAAGGCCAATATCACTAACTTGTAGCTGTGGAAAATCATGTCATTGACCTTGACGTGTTTGCTGTCTGATGGAGCCATCTCACGGAACTGGGAACAAGAATAATGCATTAAAAAACACTTGCCAACACCAGCCAGGATAAACCAAACCAAAGGGTGAAGAGTGACAGTTTGGAGAGGAGATTCATACTTTGTTGTTGTGTTTGGCTTGCTCCAGAGAGGCTGAGAAGTGGAAACAGCGACACGGCACTCCGGCTGCCTTGGCTACATCCACATATCTGGAAAATACACACACAACACTGGTTACACAAACAAAGTACGTAAGTAAATAAATGCACATACAAGCAGCAGGCAGGAATATAGTCATAGCACAAAATACAGCAAGAGCAGCATATGATCAGTACCCACATTCTAAAATACAACCATTTAGTAAGATTCCTTTAGAAAAAGGCTAAAACGTTGGCAATGAAGGGAACATAGTTAACTTGCAATGTCACTGTGCAATATACTGCTGGGTTTGAACCAGGTTAAAGGGTGTAGAGGAGATTAACATGGGCCAAAATATTTCAAAAGCAATGACATAATGAAGATCAGGATCATGACATGCAATATTAAAAATGATAATTCCAAGCATTTGTTTTCTACAGGGTAAAAGTCTTTTAATATTGTTAGGGAAATTTTGATTTACATACTTTCTCTCTTGTTATTATTAAACTGTTAGAATAATATTATACTGAATACTCTAAACAAGATAACATGGAGACTGTGTGTCCTTGTCTAAGCACGGTGTGTTCCTGAGGGCATACATGCCCTCCCAGACCAGACAGGGGAGACGTCATCGACTCTGACAAGATAACAATTGACGACATCTACTGTGTATCATCATTAATTACATTTATTATAAAAAGCAGCTGTAGAGAGCTTTTCGTTAGGTCATTGTCTGTACTATTCTGTAGTGCTGAAACTGCCTCCTTGTTGGGTTCTCAAGTAAAATGAACTTTGATATATCTTCAGTGGCTAACCCTAACCCTGTCTATTATTTGATAATGTAAATTATTCTAAAAATATTTACTAATGTTAAAGTGTGATTAAGTCATTAAATCACTTACATTTGTCATCAAGTGTAAGTGCATTTTGGCTAGTCACATTAACATGGAAACAGTTCAGCTATTTGTTTAACTATGACATTTTAACACAATGACATTTCTCTACACTAAAAAGGGTGTTGTGCTCTTTGCTATGAAATAAGGAATGCAGGGTTGTTTCTTGATTTACAACTTCTTTTACTATCTCTGCTTTTGTTGTATCTCTGTTTTCTGAGTTTGTGGCGGAGGAGAGAGGGATACATCCAGTAACTGAAATAAATACAGTTACTAGGTAACAAATCTGTGGTGCATGATAACTGCTTTTTTGATATATATAGTTATATCAGTTACTGCCCCATTGTAATTGTAGTTACCAGGCAGAGTGGATAGATTGTCACATCATAGCAGAAACTGATATCTGTGAATTAAAACAGTTTTCCAAAAAGAAAAGAAGCAATAGTGGAATATAGCAATACATTCTGTTGCTACAGCCCATCAGCCCATTTAAACCGGCTGTTATACTGAGCTAATAATAATGCAGTGAGCTTGAATCCTTTTTGCCAGGAGTTTTGTCAAAATTTGGTTTGGAGTTTCAGTTGTGCTTTACCGTTTGCGAGACTCTGGGTCTGGGTTGGTGTTGTCCACGGCGACACTGCGGCCTTCTTTCAGAGCACGCTCACATGCCGACACACAGTTCTGCCATGAACCGAGTGTGTCCTGACGCGAAACAAAACATGAAGTCGGTCACATGTCACGGAAGACTTTAAGGAAAGGGCCCAATGATATATGGATATCACAATGCTCATAATACATTCTTTACAACAGTTAAAAGCGGATGTATAAAATGTAAAAGCAGGGTAGCAAACATCAAAATAAACCAAAAACTCAACAACTGTTCATTAAAAGCCACTCACCCTGTTAACGTACACATAGCCTTTTGGAATGACATGGGTGTGGAAGAATGTGGATTTACCAGCTGAGAAGAAAGGGTCAAGGGAACAAGATCAGATTGGTGCTGGTGGAAGGGGAGAACAGAAAAGGTGACACACTGTCCTTTTTCTCTTACATGCAGGGAAACCCACGGCAACAATGACTTCTGTCTTGCTGGAGGTGAGAGAGGCAGACGGTGGGTCGTACAGTCTTGCAGTGGAGTCAATCTTCCTCTAGAAGTTCACATTAAGAAAATATTAACAAAAACACAGACACAAACCAAACCCACAAATGTTTCTCATACACTGTAGGAAGAAAAAGAAAAAACACAGTACACAGGAGATATGTTCATTATACTCACAGGGTCAAAATTAGGCAGGCTGAAGGGGCGCTCTTCCAGCCCAGGAAGTACTCCTCTGGGGTGTGGAACTGCAACCCAATGTTCAGAGCAAACTAGGAAAACAAGTGAGTCACACTTATTTACCTGGCCTTTTCAGTGACATTTAGGATGACACACACAAAACAAGTCAAGAAAGGAGCCCCCCTCCTAAAAATAAAAGTAAATAAATCTTAGGTCTTACCAGTCGGTCACTGCAGGAGAAATCCTTCTTCTTCCTCCCTGGAGCCCAGTTCTCTGGCCGACCTGCAGCGTCTGTGCACAAAGGTAAAGTCAGAAGCTCTGTGTGTATGTGTATGTGCTCTTGTACTTCTGCCACACTGGAAAATGAGAATCACATCAAGGGCCAGACATGTTTAGTTTATTGATATGCTTTTATTTAATCAAAAAAGTCAAATATCTTTGACTGTATTATTGCATGTGTCATATAGTCTCACTTACAGTTTGGTCAACATAAAGTCCTAAATAAGTCAGGAAAAAGTTCCTCAGCCACCATAGAAAAAAAAGCGCCCCAAAATGTCGGAAAAAGTTAAAAAATCGTCAAAAAAAAATGACAACGTCAGAAAAAGCGACAAAAACTAGGTGGGCCAAAATGTATTGTGAACCTAAATTGATATGTGGGCCGGATCATAATCTGCGAGGAGCCGGATTTGGCCCGTGGGCCTTGAGTTTGACACGTGTTCTAGATCATTTCTGGGCTTGGGGTTCGGTTTAGACCAAGGAATCATATTGGGTTTATAGTTAGGTTTAGGTCTAGTAATAAGCATTGAGGATTATAATTGGTGGAGATTTCAGGTTGTTTGGGCCATGGTTAGGATATGGGATCTTTTTGGGGTTTAGGAAAATAGCATTGAATTAAATGTTTGGTTTTCCAAAGGACACGTGAGAAAAAACACACCTGTAAGCATGGGATGTTTATCACTTTGGCAACACCACTTAACACCCAACCTCACTCACCTCCGACATAAAAACTCTGTGTCTTGTCCACAGTCATGCCCTCATTCGCCTGAGCAGTAAACACAAGCAAAGACACTCACAGTTAAAAGTAGAATAGACGGTTTATTGTCAAACATGCAAAGGCATCAATGCTGTGAGGAGAGATAAAAGGGCGGCTCCTATGACTCATATTGATTAGCGTGCAGTGACCACACTTGGTTCTGCCTCAGTGCAAATACCGTGTATGAGGTGTTGTTCAAAAACAATATGGGTGTGTGTTTACCTTGTCACACAAGTGATTCCACATTCCCATCACTGGTTTCCTGTAGATACCAGGTCCGGTTGCTACAAACACCTGTAACGAAAGGTAGGGATACAAACATCTGGGGGGGTTTTGTACAATAATTAGGAGAAAAGTGAGAGTTAGGCCATTACATGACTAACCTGCACAGGTAGCTGCAGCGTGTTGAGGATGTCCTCCACTTTAGACTTGAAGACTTCTGGTCTCAGTTTGCCTTTAGCGATCCCCATCTGGTTGGTGAAGAACACCACCTGTTGGAAGAGAGCCAGGGTAGACTAGGAAATCCAGTGTCCTATTTCACAGGCGTTCATTTTCTATTGTTGCATGTTGCTCTTCCTCACCTTGTAGCCTTTCTTGAACAAGTTGGTCAGCCTGGGCTGAATTTCAGGATACAGAATCCTGTTAATTGAACACACAAACATAAATATTACGACAAACAATAACATGAGATAAACCCTTTGAAAAGTAATGTTCAGGGGTGTAGACATACTTCCAGTCATCTGGCGCAGTGGGAAAGACTTTCCCAGACTTTGTAGTGATGATGCAGCCATCTATGTCAAACCCAGCAATCTGGAGAACGACAAGAAGAGGAAATGTTCAGGCATTTACACATTAGCTGCATGTTCTTACCAGAAATCATGTAAGGCGATATTAGGAAACCCCATTACAGCACTTTTGTGTTTATATGAAAAACTACATTAACAAGAATAAGAAATTATCTAACACTCGTCAGAGGACCTGCGTTTTGAAGAAGCACTTTTCAATGCGACTGTTGGTTTTATTTTGTCACTTCCTGTGACTGATGCCAAACCAAACTCAACAACCAAAATTAAAGCTGCAAACAATTATTTCATTATATTTTTTTATTAATTTTATTAAAAATAAATGATTTAGTATTTATTAATCTGTTTATTTTACTCATGTAAAATATCAAAAAGTAGTAAAACAGAAATGTCAGTTTTTGTATTTAAATGTCTTGTTTTTTACAACCAGTCCAAAAGTCAAAGGTATTCAGTTAACAATAATATTAAACAGTGAAAAGCAGGGCATGTTAATACTTAATATGATGGAATGAGTGACATCATCGTCATTTTTGCTTGAAAAATGACTTACCCACTTAATAGATTTTCTTTTGCTTAACTATTCAATGAATCGACTAATCGTTAATGGATCTGCTGTGGCAGAAATGCATTTGGGGAAAACGTGATGTCATATTAGGTCCTCAAGGGTTGGGAGTCCTTTTTTACAATAGCACTGACAACTGTACCTCTACATATTTTTGCAATTACATTTACAATTACCATAATTATATTTCATTGTGAGGCCTAAATTTCACTTAAAATGATTACGTTGCAAAATCTAGTTGCCTACCACAATACTGTGTAATTCTCTGACCTCAGACACTGAAACATTAATAAATGAATACATAAAGCTGTTCTATTGAAACAGTTCCCACCTTGTCACTCCCTTTGACACCAGCAGCAGTGTAAAGCATCAGGTTGCTGATCTGCTGCCAGCTGCTCTTTAGACAGCCCTTTGAAGAGGATGAAGATGATGAAGGCTGGGTGCTATTACTCCTCTGTGTTATAGACTTCTCTGCCAACTCCTGCAGCTGCTTGAGCCTTTCCTCTGCCATTTTTTCCTCCGCCTCCCTCTTCCTCTTCCTTCATTTGTCTGTCGGAGGCCTCCTTGTCTCTTCGTTGGCGCTTCACCTCAGGGTTTTCGCTCTCTGGGCTCAGCCGTCTTTTAGATGACTAGACAGAAAAATAAAAATACTCTATTATTTTTGTTGTTGTTTGACATCAAGGTCTCTTGATAAATATCTTCACTAAATAGGTTCAAACACAATGACCAAACAAATGTGATACCTTCATTGGAGATGTAGAAAAGAAATCCTTTATACTGCGCTTGGGTTCTGGACTCAACTGTGCCTCTTTTTCTTTCCCGTTTCTCCCTCCTTTTGTCTTATCTGTGGCTTTTTGTCCTTTCTGTGCAGTGCTGGAGGCGGATCCATTTGAGCTCAGGGAGTAGAGCAGTTTAAATGGGTGGCTCTGGTTAACTAGGAAGAGGGTGCCTCCATGGGTGAGTCTACCAGACTGGCTCCGGCCCAGCTTCTCACCATTCAGGAAACTGGGATTGGGACCCAGCTGTGGAAGAAAATAATGTATGGACATTGGACTGTAGCCTTTTTACATATACAGAGAGTTTATAGGATGTTAGATAACCAGTGTGTGTCTAGGCAGTAAAGATAAAGCTGTGCTGTTATCAGATTTTCAGTGAACATGGGCACGTAGGGAGGCATGCTCTGGAATTAAAATGGCTGTCTAGTGTGTGCTGAGAATTTTAGTTAGGTAAAAGAATATATTTATAAATATAATTTCATTGTTGGTTCTGGCTCGGAGGATGTTTCCCGAAGATGAAACATTGTCGATATAGACTAGGTTTACAGACATAATGACATAGCTAAAACATCAGCTATGTCACGTGTGGTGCCAAATATCAACTCTTTCTAGTGTTGTGTCTCGAGGATAAATACAAGTTGAATGTTTGTCGGGTGTGTCCGGCAGTGGTGTTTTTCTAGCCTGACAGCTTCACAGAAAGACAAACTGAATTATAAACTGTGACGTGGGGCTTAAAAGTGTTTCTTTTTATACCTGAGTAACAACCACATCCTGGTCTGCAAAGCAAGCCACCACCTTCACTGTAAGAAACAAAAGAAGAATTATTACCACCTCTACTTACTCACGGGCACATGCACACACATACTTGGATAGTCATTTAGAACTGAAACGATTACTCAAACAATCTACAACTTTTCTGATTATGTAATGGCTCAAGTCACTTTTTAAGCATCAATGCAAAATAAAGGAATTTGCACATTTAAGATTTGTCTTTCTGACATTTTACAGACCAGATGACTAATCGAGAAAAACGTTGTCCGATTAATAAATAATGAAAATAATTGCAGCCCAATATACAGTTATTGTGGCCTACAAAGATATGACACCAATTCTATCCCTGTTTCTTATTTTCTGCATTTTATCTTTATGTATTTTATGCACAGCAACAAAAATGACATTTAGAGCTGCAGCAAACAATTATTGTATTAATGATTACTCCGCCTGTTTTTTTTTCTTCTTGAGTAATCATTTTGTCTCTAACAGTTAAACATGTCCATTGCAATTTTTTTTTTTTTAGCCGGCCAACAGTCCAAAACCCAAAGATACAATGGTATGAAACAGAGAAAAGCAGCAAATTCCAAGATTAAGAAGCCTGAACTGCCAATGTTTTCATTTTTACTTGAGAAGCGACTCAAATTATTATTCAATTATCAAAATAGTTGCCAGTTTTATGTCTAACGATTTAATCAATTCATCCATCCACTAGTCATTTCAGCTCTTGACATCAACAACTCCTTTAAATTCTGTAATCAAGAGAATGAAGCACTAAAGTTGTTAATTAATCTTTCTCTCCCAACAAATTTATATGTCTCTCTATGTAAGATCTATTAAGGTTTACGGCTATAAGAAACAGTATGTCTCATGCTGTGTAAAAGTTACTTATTGATCAGTCCATCTCAAACAAAAAATAAATAGTCCTAACAGTTTTTAACACTCAGCAACTTATTTAAACGTTGTTCCTGCTCAACACTGACACCAAACCACCAGGGCCTTGCATTTATATTTAACTATTACTATCAGAATACTTAACTAAATACTAAATTACTAAATAGTACATTTTGCAAACTACAAGGGTCTCGCATGGGGGGTCTCTTGGTATATTCTTCAACAGTAAATGACGCGCGTGTGCATTGTCACGAAAAGCACCAATGTATTTATGTCGAAATTTCCCTCACCCTGGTGCCTGGAGCATTTCTTGTCGGTGACGCCAGTGTCCGGACCCCGGCCCAGAATCACAGCTCGTCCGTTCTCCAGGGGGAGCCGAGCTCCGGAGGGGCTAACCAGCGTACACGACATCTGAGCGAGCGACCACCACAGCAGCCTGTTTGTGTGTGTTTGTGAACCACTCGTTTAATACAATTATGAACCGAAACACTTATCGCACGAAGGTGGCTTCGTATATAACAAGTATGTAACGTTAATACTTTTGCCACAACTTATTTGTATCTGAGTTGGTTGTAGAAACGCAGTAAAAACAAATACTAACCGGAGGGGGCTTTTTACATTTTAGCAGAGTGTACCGTACCCACGGTCCATCAGAAAAATACGCTCGTGTAGAAACGTACTCCCTTTCAAGCTTCCACTCATTAGTCATTAGTTACTTTTCCGGGATTTCAGTACTAGCATAGTCGTATAATGCTTGATTTGTTGATTCATAATGTAAAGTAATTTCACGGAAAGCCACGTCCGCATGGTAAAGTAGACTTTTTCATCAATTTCTTTTTTGGTAATACAAAAATGCTATTAGGCTACTGTAGCCTACATTTTAAGAAGTTTCTCTTTTGAATGTTGCGCAGAACAGTAAACCTACCCGAGCTTCTCCGTTGGACAAGAGTCAAAAAAGAAAATTGACACACGGAGAAAATAGGACAATATGACCTGTTTGGGCTAAATGCTTGTATGCGCATACATTTGTCTAATTAGGAAAACAATACGTGTTCGTCGTCTTTCCTTATTTATTATCCTTCTATCCTTCTATTATCCGTCTGTTAATGATGACGTCAGGCCTAGATGTTTTG
Organism: Perca fluviatilis; assembly: GCF_010015445.1. Taxonomy (NCBI): domain Eukaryota; kingdom Metazoa; phylum Chordata; class Actinopteri; order Perciformes; family Percidae; genus Perca; species Perca fluviatilis. Next base: position 19,924,390 of record NC_053113.1, on the reverse strand, counting down.
ATTGATATAGGCTACTGTCTGTAACCTATTTTCTTCATTACAGGGTGGCCAGGTTGTGTAACTCATTCAGCCTAGTTGGTTGAAGAAAACCTTGTTATTAGACGTGTAATGTGGTTTGCTTATTATCATAGAAGTAGGCTTTTTACATCAGATTGTTTTATAACTTTTTATTTACAAGTAAAAAATATTGGGACAGGCCCACACAACATAGACACTAGAACTTAAAGTGGGGATTCTGGTGTTTACAAAAACAAAATGTAATACACTTGAACTATTATTTAATTAATCGTTATAATAGTCATCATACGTTTCTTTAAGAAACTAAAACACAGATGTCCTTATTGGTTTTATATTTTACAGCCACAATGTTATGTTGTGCTCCCAACATTCACAAATATTGACTTACACCGACATAATTCCAGGGTTTTGCTCACTGAGAATGTTTACAGACAGGTGATGTCATCCATACTATCCATTGATGTTCAATCTTGGCAGTGATAATAGCCTGGGTCAATGGGTTGATCTCACTGAAGCCCCTCCTCCTATTATCATTTCTGCTGAGCTACTCAATCCTGTTCTTACTCTATTTATATTCCCTCTTCTCTCCTGTCAGATAGAGTACTTGCTGGATTGCCTGTCTGGAAAACTGTCTGATAATACAAACAGAAAGACAACTCGACTTTCAGGTAAAAAATTATCACTTTGAGATTTAGGTAGCGTTTAGGTAGCATAATAATTGTAAATTGACATTTTTGTTGTAATTTGATATATATTTGTATGAAAGTGTAACACATTAGGCAGCAGTAGTACAGTATTTGTTGTTTTAATCTCTGTGAACTTCTTTTCTCACAGGACAACCAACAGACACAATATACATCTACGTGCAACTGTTTAACCACATTTACTAACGCTTAACGACTTTGCACCATTTTTTCCGCATCCTGCTTTCCACCCTTTAAATCTTCAAAGCATTGATCCATCTCACCATGTCCAACCAGCCCATCCAAAATAAAAATGAAGGGGCCTACATGTCCGTGATGAGAGGCTTGAGAGAGCTGGACCTCCGGGGCCCCTGTGTTCCCAGTGACCTGGTGCTAATTGGAGACCATGCATTTCCTTTAGCAATGAACAGCCGAGGCCAGGTCCTGATGGCAGCCTCTCTGTACGGCCGTGGAAGGATCGTGGTTCTGGGTCATGAGGGCTACCTGACCGCGTTTCCTGCTCTGGTAGAGAACGCTCTGACCTGGCTGAGAGGAGATGGATCTGACAACCTGTCTGTGGGGGTCCACGAAAACATCAAGGCAGTTGCTGATAAAATCAGCAAATCCAGCTTCCAAGCCAACGTTGTGGGGGCCTTCAGTGACAATCTGGGTGTGGGGGTGTATGTGACAGATGCCTACAGCCTGGGTGCTGACGTGAAGGACCTGGTGGCATTTCTGAAAGCTGGAGGAGGAGTGCTGATTGCGGGGCAGGCGTGGAACTGGGCTGCAAATCACCCTACGGAGAACACGCTGCTTCAGTTTGAGGGGAATAAGGTTTCTGGTGTGGCAGGGATCTACTTCTCTAAACGTTATGGGGAGGTAGAGTGCCTGCCTGTCTACCCACAGATCCCATCCTCCTGGATGGCTAGAGTGTGAGTGTATACTGTACTTCTCCTTTGTTGCACATTTAGGAAGGTTCTACTTATTATTTAATTTTAATAATTAATATTGACATTTTTTTAGAATATGTGGTGTATTTCTCTAGGTGCCGAATGAGTTAATGAATTTTCAGGGACAGAGAATATTGTGTATATACAAGTCATCCACCCTTCTCACCTCCAATCAAAAGCTTTGGCAGGTATCATGCAGCTACATTCTTTTTTTTTAAAACAAACACCAAGAAGAAGAAAAAAAAGAACTATACCAATAATAAGTAAAAGGGCATACCTCCACCAAGGCATGCCCTTTCTCACAATTTTAATGCAGTGTAAATCTTCCCAGTCGGGAACTAATTTTTTAGACTATTCCAACACCACATGAATGCAGCACAAATACCATATCTCGCAATGTTAACAACAGTGAAAATAATTTGTGCATCTGTCCCGTGTTTCGGATCCGTTCCAAAATGTATGGGTTCTTTCTTAGCCATTCTACACCCTTCCATTGGGTTTCATGAAAATTGGGCCAGTAGTTTTTCCGTAATCCTGTTAACAAACAGACAAACCAATAAGCAAAACAACCGAAAACATAAACACCTTGGCAGAGGTAAATATAATACATAACTTATTACCATACCGTTTTTTAATAGACTTTCATAGCAAAACAAAATAATCCCATCAAAAATATTGAATAACAATAAAAAAAAATTATTTTCCTTTTGTTTTCCTCCTTGCAAATACAGAATCGGAAAGGATTTTGAGGATGACTTGGAGTTCTTACTCGAGGGTGTTTCAGAGTTTGACCTCCAGGGTGGAGCAGTACCTTCTGAGCTTCTGGTCCATGGCCCACTAGCCTTCCCCATTGGTACCACTGGGGATGGACGAGCGTTCCTGGCAGGAGCCTACTATGGGCAGGGACGGGTTATTGTGGTTACACATGAAGGATTTCTGGGACACGAGGTAGAGTTTACAATAAACTCATTCATTTTAGAGTTTCTGCCTACATAAGTCAAATAGAACACAGAATTTGCTAATGTAGTATGTATATAAAAGATCTCATGTCAGATCGTATGATCTCATTTAGACTGTAAATATGATTACTTTGCCTATTTATTTGGATACATATTACCTTTTGGCCACCAGCAGGTGGTTGTCTGCAGTACGATGTGTGCTAATCTGCCAAAGCTCATTATGTGATTAATAAACTACTGCCTTTCTTGTAATAACTGCCTTTATCACAGACGCTGGCTCCATTTTGGAAAAATGCCATTCATTGGCTGGATGAAGGCCGGCAGGGAGTTGTTGGTATAGCGCCAAATCATGCGCTCGAAGTTCTCAGGAAGTCAGGGTTACAATGTGAGAAGACAGACTTCAGGAAAGACCTGAGTGTATTTGTTTGTACAGCGTACAGTGATCATCATGCGGAGGAAATCCGAGACTTTGTTGCAGAGGGAGGAGGACTGCTGATTGGTGGACATGCCTGGTACTGGGCACAGACACACCCTGGGCAAAATGAATTAACAGATTTCCCAGGTATGATAATGCACCACCACCAACGATTTCTTATATATACTTAACCAGTTTTATCACGTGATAGTATAACATGATGCATGCTAAGCATATTCCAGTTACTACTGTCTAAATGCTCATTCTGGTGTGATTGTACTAGGCAATGACTCATTTTAGGCACAACTCAAAACTGCGTTCTGCGTTAGATCCCCACACAATGAATCCCACTTTGCTAAGTAAGAAACACATTTGCAGTCATAAACACAGTATAGAGTACAGGATGCCAGGCATTTACATAATTACTACATGGAGGAACATACAGATTAAGCACAGGGAAACCAGGTACAGGCACTCTTAAATTAGAATTATCCAACTGCAGATGACCAGGGAGACTGAACTGATGGGCTGGCTGAGATAAACAGGGAAATTTGCTTCACAGAAACCAATGGACCGAATTACTGAAAAGCACCACTGTGCCTGTAGAACAAACGGGGGCAACGGACAGAGACAGACAAGTTTGCAGGGGTTGCAGGCTAGGACCTGCGCACAGCTGGCCAGTCACTTTGTGAGGTGGGTGCCAATGCCCTAATCCGACGTTGGCAATCAACTGTCCAACAAGCAGTTCTGACAGAGTTTACCTGTACCATAAAGAGGCAACCAGCTGAATGACCACTAGAGTTGGTGCTTCAGTGGCTGCAGAAGAAGGTGCAAAATGCAGGACAACTGGAGCAGGTGCTGACTGGTTCATTTAAAGCAAATCTAGTGGTTTAATGGAAGAATAATACATATGCAAAGTGATGAGCGGCAGGAAGTCTGACACACTGGCTGGGCAATCAAAGATAAACTAGAGTGGTCTGCTTGGGGAATTGGATGGTCCTTTCCCAAATGATATGACTTACTTGGGTCCAGGGGTTCCATGTTGGTGTGAAGCCTTGAAGATGCCAAGCCAAAAGCCCACAGCAGCAGACCAACCACAAGAAGCCAGTGTAACCTGCTGCTTAGAATGGCTACCCGACATTGTGGAGAGTTTCTCAACAGTACCTTAAACAACATGCCCCCACCAACGCAGCCCCTTGTGCGGTTTTAACATAGGACTAGTTTATGTCTGAATGCCTGCTCGCCAGCAGGAAGACATGATCACTGGCTGAAGGGGAAGTTGGATCACTGGGCAGCGGGGATGCAAGAGCACTGTGCAACTGTAAAGAAATGACAGTGGTTGAGAGTACTGAGAGTAATGTGGCTTTTTTAGGTCCAGGCTTTTTATGTGAACAACGTAAGATGGCAAGCCAATGACCCACAAATGACATTCACTAGGAGCCAGTGAGCTCTCAGGCTGGTGTTACCATAGGCATGGCCTAGCAAGTCACCAACCACAAGAAGCCTGTGTCGGGCGATAGGGCAGACAAGACATTCTGGTAAATGCAAAGAAGGAATGTGCAGTATATAGGCTGGTGGTGATCTGTGATAAGGTCCTGACCTGTACAATTACAGCAGGCATAAAAACAAGGGTAAATACAGTAATCATTAGAACTGCAGCTGGGGAGGAAGGAAGGCAGGCACTGAGGACATCAAATGTCGAAAATGACTACCTTTGCAAACACACGAGGCACAAGAGGTGTTGTGATGTCACCAAAGAACATACATTAAAATATATTTCACTAATAGGCTACTGCTTTGTATAAGTAACAGACCTGCATAAACTTAAATCTAAAAGTTTTTATAACCCACCCAGTCCCAACATAACATAATAGTTCCAACAATAAAACACAGTTGATCAAATCAGGTTTGCTGGAATGTGTTTCAGGAAACAAAATCCTGAACACAATGGGCTTGAGCCTGTTGAGGGCAACAATCGGAGGAGGTATCTACAAGGCCCCTGTGCCTAGCCAGGCCATCAAAGACGCCTACCACTTCCGCCATCTTCTACACCGCTTCGCTGGTCATGTCACCCAGGGGGAGGAACTTACAGAGCAGGAGGAGAAATTCCTTACAAAGCTGGGCCAGGACTGTGTTAACTACTTGCAATTGAAGGCTCATGACTGCTCCTCCTATACACAGGTCGTATCCACCCTCACTGACATTGTGATGAAGTCAGACATGCCACAGGTGAGCAGTACAATTACATGAAAGCTTTATAAAACATTCCAATATAACATCTAGAAGCTGACATCAGCAACATCTTCGATAATTCATTTTCTTTCAAGGTGTGTGAAAGCAGCCCTGTGAAGAGTCCCAAAGACCACCTACTCCTTAGTGTAGCGGCACATGTATATAAGATTTGCCCAGATCCTGATGCCCTCCTGCCATCACTTATCAAGGATAACCCATTGATGCCGGTTGTCTATAACCATAAGATCCAGATTGATGCCAACACAGCAGGTAAGTTGTTGTGAACTGTTTATAAGTTTGACTTGTATGTGCACACTTGTGATTCATTGTGTTTCATTGACATGTGCACAACTGAATTCAGTAATGTTTGTATTATTATACTGCATTAATCTACAGACCTCAATGTTAAGAAGTAGAAATGTAAAATGTGTCTTAAAAATTGTGTACATGTAATTATGACTCAGTTCTTTGCTGCTGTGTGTGTGTGTGTGTGTGTGTGTGTGTGTGTGTGTGTGTGTGTGTTTGTGTTTGTGTATCTGTGTGTGTCTGTGTGTGTGCCAGGACGGGAGGAGTGGATCAGTACAGGTCTCTACCTCTCTCCTGGAATGAAGACCTACATTTCCATTCCAGCAGAGATTGTCAACAAGGGATGGAAGGTGCGGTACACAAAATTAAGTTAATTGTGTTTCTGTTAATTTTGTACCCCTAGTGGAGGTCCAGCCCACCCTATGTATACCCCTGTCCCCAGCAGTGACTAGGCCCATCCCTAACATTTTCCCACCCCATCCACCAGTGCTGTCCACCCCACTTGGCTGCCTCCAGAATATATCAATGCCCTCCCCCACAGGGGGTCTAGCCCATTCCCTGCAGAGTCAGCAGGCCACACCCAAAAAAATCTAACCTAATTTTACCCCATGGCCTCGGGCAAAATTAGGAGTAGGAGTCACCTCAGGTCATTCAGTCTTTGAATGTACTGCAGTCATTACCATATCCAATTTTCCAGCATTGTATCCTTTTATTTATAATAAAAACTATACTTCCAATCAGTAATACATATTTCATGTCTTCCTCAGATCCAGATAGGCTGTCAAACAGACCATCTCCAATCAGAAGTGTTGAAGAGAGCACCGTGTGTTCATGAGCGATTTCCTATAATCTCAGAGATGATGCAAGTGTGGAACCTGTGGGGGGGACTCATCTACCTGGTGGCTCCACTCAATACACAAGTGGAGGGGCTAAAGGTCACAGTGCAGATGGCTGTACCTGCGCCATATTATAAATCTGGTGAGTCTGTGGTGAGTGTGTGTGTGTGTATCCTCATGGGGGTAAATGGCAGGCATGTAGTATACAGGGCATGTAGGGTTAAATATGGTTTGGTTTTATCATTTAGGACAGTGTAAGTAATGACATCTTGAAAAATCTAATGCAATCTCATTAGTTCTTATCAAACATCACTTGCCAGAATAATTCAAGGGAAGTAATTTAATTTTAGAATGTGATCATTACAAATCTATGGAAGGATACCTTAAACTAAAATTTACAAAATAATCTTGTAAAAATGCATTGCATTCTTTTTCAATACATCCATCCTGTTTGTTCTTTTCAGGTGTGACAACAGCTGCTGATTGGTTGTTGCTGCGGACAGCTCCCTCCCCCTGGGCAGAGTTGGAGTTTGACAACATCATCCTTACTGTACCATCAGATGTTGTTCGGAGCCTGGATCGCCCTGATCAGTTGGCAGCGCATTGGGATGAGATCATGAGGGGCATTGCTGACCTAGCTTCCATACCACACAAATTTCCTCGCAAAGAACGTTTTGTTACTGATGTGCAGATTTCCCATGGTAAATCAATCAATCAATCAATCATTAATTAGTTAATTAATCAATAACATACAATTTTAGTTCAATGTTATCCTGTCAGTTCCTACAATGTACAGTATGCATTAAAAACTAATGTTAATAATAATAATAATAATAATAATAATAATAATAATAACACATTATATAATAAATATATGTGTATGATGAGGGTGTGTAGTGTAATCATTTAGGATCCTAGTGGCCTGAAGGTAGAAGCTCCTGCTGAGCCTCTCAGTGCTGGCCTGGTGTATCCGGCACCTCGCGACACCCTGCTCTGCAATTTCTGCAGGGCCTTGGGGTCCTGTTTGTTGCGGTTTCCGTACCAGGCCATAATGTTCCCTGTCAGGACGCTCTCGATGATCCAGGAGTAGAAATTCCTTAGTATTTGAGGAGACACCTGGAATTTCCTCAGGCGTCTGAGGTGAAACAGCCTCTGCCTTTCTTTGTCACCACTTAGTCAATATGCAGCGCCCAGGTCAGACTCCCTTGAAGTTCTCCACCCTTTTCGCAGGGGACCTGTTGATATTAAGGGGGCGTAGTAGTTCCTTCCCTGCTTCTTCCCAAATAGACAGACAACCATTTACTATCCTACCCACGGGCAATTTAGAGTTTTTAATTCACTGAAACTACATGTCCATGTTAACTCCTTGACAAAAGGCGAAAAATGACATTGGGTGCATACGACATTATGACAATGTAAAAATGTTTACTTGTCACGTTTTTTAAAAGTACTATACTACTATTTATAACTACTAATTCTAATAGAGTTTTGTACCAACACATGCTATTATGAGGCCTGCATTTTGTGCTTTGCTCTGATCACATGCCCTTCCACTAAAATATATAATACTACAAGGTTTCTCCTCTGTATAAGGAATCCTAAAGATCTTTTGCTATAACACTGTTTTTCTCATTTTTCTTCATCTAGGTTGGATGCATGCTGGTTATCCTATCATGACACACAAGTCCACAGCAGCTGAGCTGGTCAGCATTGAACATGCTAGGAGTGAAGGCCTGTGGGGCCCCATCCATGAACTGGGACATAACCAGCAGAGAGGCTGCTGGGAATTCCCATCACACACCACAGAATGCACTTGCAACCTATGGTCAGTGTATGTGCATGAAGAGGTGCTGGGTATCAACAGAGCACAGGTGGAGTAAATACGTTTTTTTGACAAAACAACTTAGACCAATGGCTAGAAAAGCCTTGTCTTAAGATGTATTGTGACATGTTTTGATATCAAAAGATTTCACAAAAGACAACTAATTTGTTGAGAAAAGTATTCACTGGGATCACATCATTTCACCTTTTATGCAGGCTCATCCATGTATGACTTTAGAAAATCGAAACAGACGAGCAGAGGACTATGCTAAGAACGGCAAGAAACTGAGCAACTGGCACATGTGGGTGGCCCTGGAGACATACATGCAGGTGAGAGAGAATTACTATATGTACACCCTTGAGAGAAACCTTATCACATATAAGTCAGCAATTAAACACAACTGCACTCCTACAAAGGCAAAACAAATCAAAATACAGCAGCAGGTTGCAATTCCAGGTACGTGTACTCATACTCAAAATATGTTCAGTATGATTCATCCAAAAAATGATATCAGTAATTCATATAGTGTTTCTCTACTGTAATCGATAAAGCTCTCTATAATTGGCCTCTCATTTACCCATTCATACACACACTTTTACACGATTGGCGATGGAGCTGCTATTTAAGATACTGGACTGTCTTGCCAAAGGACACTTTGACATGTGGACACCAATCACCAAGATCCTCTTTGCTAGATTTGATACTAAAGTCTGTCTAAAGAGAAGTTGTTGCGCTCGGCTTGATGTGGATGTGAATTAAACTTGATGTGTATGTTCAGGACATGTTCAGGAACTCCATTGAGATGAATCAGGGTTGCTCAAAGGGAACTTGACTTATGAGCCAAGATGTTATTGACTCTACCCACATGCACTATCAAAATGAAACAGATTTTGGTTAATACTTACCCCTAGAGAAGTTGCACCAAAATTGGAGAAATTCTGTCCAATAGGTTTAGAGATACATGTTTTTGGCATTTGTGGTGCCCCCTTTGTATCGGTTTCAAAATGCTTTGGCAGGCCTATTCCCAAACAATGACTGAAGATATCTACCAAGATGTAATGATTGAACAAATGGTCAATGAGTTATAGCCAATTTCCTGCCAAGCCTGGAATCATGTTTTTGGACATTTCTACCCCTTCGGGTTTGAACCCTAAAATGATTGGAATGTTTAAGATCAAGAGACAACACTGGTAATTTTCACTATTGCATGTACCTCTGTCTCCATGTAGCTCCAGGATAAGTTTGGTTGGGATGCCTTTAAGAAGGTGTTCGCTGCCTACCACAAGATGAGCAACTTTCCGAGTGACAATGATGGAAAGATGAATCTGTATGCTGAGACTTTCTCCCAGACTGTGGGGATGAACCTGGCTGGATTCTTTAAGGCCTGGGGCTGGCCCATACAAACAGTCACTGAGGAGAAACTCTCCAACCTGCCTCCCTGGACTGACCACCCGATGGTCCAGTATGACTGAACTTCAGACTGCTGCTGGTTAAAAGTGCAGAGAGATGGGTTCAATAAGCCAATTATTGACGTTGAGTATTTAGTGGGTAATTCAATTAACTGACTTTTTTTGTGCTTTTTTTGTTTGTTGTATTTTTACCATGCAATATTTGAAGAATAAACAGGAGTTGCATAGTTGACCATATATATACAGCTTTTACATTCAGAAGCTCCTTTGAAAACAGGGTTGTATTTGTTAAATACTTTAAAACCAAAGACACAAAATACCAAGAGGTCATTAAATTAACATAACTGTTACCAGGTGGGCTATACTTGTATTTAGAAGATTTTGAAGAGTTAGAAAAACATTGAAGCATTAAGCACAATGGGGAATTATTTAATTTATAGTAATTTGTTGGAAAAAAAGGGTTCTGTTTCAGGGTTAAAACAACATGATCTCTGATATTTGGATGTCTGAATTAGTAAGCTGCATCTTTCCCTGGTACTGTGGTACATAATTTGCTCTAAAGCTCTTCACTACAATGATATTTCCCTTTACTGTCAATGGAAAATACATTAATAAACAATTAATTCACTGCTCTGCTACTTCTTTTAATTTGTCCATTTTTTTTTATGAATGAGAAGCGTAGTAAGGGATACATTAGAGTTAAATACATGGTCAAATACACCATATTCACATATGGAACTAAATATGTGGATAGTGCAATGTGGAAGTAATATGAATAATAGTTTTCCAAGGTTATACTAATGTAAAAGTGCAAATACACCTGAACAAATTATTTCATTGTTTTTTAATCGTTTATGCCCTGCAGTTATTGTAAAACAGCTCCCCTAATGGATGATTAGATAATTGCTCCCAGTTCATCCGAGAGAGCTTTTCTACCATACGACAGTAGTTCTCCAGCCAAATGAAGAGAGAGAGAGACAACATAATCTGGTAGAGAGATTGGTGTCTTTGCCATTCTACTTGGATTCATCACAATTTCTCTCTGAAATTGTTGAGTGGCTGGAGGCAGAATTTGCTAGCCTGACAAGCCAGACCCACATCAAGATGTTGGGTCTGGGAACTCACCATTGACAGGGCTCAATCTGAGGGGCGGGATAAATGGTTGTCTTTCAAATTCCCTCTGCACGCAATAGGATAGCGCTACAACCAGGCAGAGCAATGAAGAAGGTAGCGAAGCTAGTTGATAGATTAAACTGTTGCCGTATCCGGTCAGCATAATTCCAAACACATCTTCCTTTTTAAGAATGATTTCAGTGATTTTCTTTGTTCTTTTCTCAAAGAAAAGCTTAGCTCTATACACAATGTGATTGGCCTGACTAAAGTTTTTTTTTCCAGCTTGCAAGCCAAGGGAGAGTGCCTAGACCCTCCTGGCTGCAAATTAAATTTGCTGCCACTAGGGTGCGTCTAGCTTTCTAGGCTAAGGATTTGCCAAAGGTAGTCAAAATACAGCTATTGCAGCAGCTAGATTTAAGAATAACTGCAATCTTTAAAGTAGTGCCTGCTTACACAGACGTAGCTATCCTTAACCGGGAAACTGTCTTCCCATAACCATTCTAACATTAGTTTAGAGTTTGGGTCCATTCTTTTAAAGGTAGCCTATAATATACAGCATTATTCTAAAAAACAAACAAATGTAGGCTATAGCCTAAAAAATAATCCCCTCTCAAACACCATTTGTGACCAAAGCAGGGGGCGGAACTTGAAATTGTCCAAACAAGTCTGACTTATAAAAACAAAACTTATTCTTAATTTGTCACATACACATAGTACTATGTAGTGAAACTGTATTACTGCATTTAACCCAAACAAAACAAAACTCATTATTAAAGTGTCACATACACATAGTACAATCTAGTGAAATTGAATTACTGAATTTAACCCATTACTTGCTCAGGGACATTTTGACATGTGGCTGTATACAACCATCTGTGTTCCTTAATTTATGGCTTAATTAGCTTCTCTTGTATTGGTGCTCTTTTCCAGGGCATATACTGTACTACTCTTAGTTTTTGGGAAAGGTTATGGTTATTGTATTTAGCAGACACTTTTGTCCAAAACGACAAAATATGAATCTTATCTTAAATTAACAGTAAAATGTTTTTAAAAGTTGCTAAGCCAATATTAAAGGTGCTCTAAGTGATGTGACGTGTTTTTTAGGCTACAAAATGTTTTTGTCACATACAGCAAACATCTGCTCACTATCCACTAGCTGCCTTTCCCCAGAACACAGACAGCCTAGGCTCCACAAAACTGCGCCAACCTGCACAACGAACCATAACAAACAGTGTTCCAGCCAATAACCGACAAATAGGAGCCTACGTGCTAACGCTGCTGCAGTGATAGCTCAACCAGCTCCTTCTTGTCGGTTATTGGGTGTTTGTTATGGTTCGGGGGAAGATTTGTGGAGCCTGAGCTGTCTACAGAGACCAGCGTTTTTTTACAGTGCTCAGGGGACAGGCAGCTTGAGGATAGTGAGGAGATGTTTTCTGTATGTGACGAAAAATGGTGTAGCCTAAAAAACGTGTCACATCACTTCTAACCTTTAAGCAAAATAGTAATAATAACAATAATGGCAATACAATATCAAATATCAATAATAATAAAACAAATAAACACATACCTTAAATATACAAATCATAGCTCTAAGAATTAATTAATTATTTAAGTGTAAGATCAACAGATAAGTCTTGAGACCCCTCTTGAAGGATCCAAAACTACCACACGAACGCAGAACACTAGGCAACTCATATCATAGAATGCACTCATATTTTAAGAGGACTGTCAGGAGGGAATGTGTCTGACCAATCACGGTGGGTGTGGGCCGCCTGGGCCAAAAATGCCAGGGACGATTTTTTTGTCCCAGTCCAGCCCTGCCTCTAACGTGATTTCTGTTTTAATGTAATTTAGTTTAATGAAGATAGTTTAATGTTTGACATTCGTCGGTTTTCGCGGATGTTACCTTCAATAGCTCCGTGTCAATACTTTCTGGGTATGTTGGAGAGCTTATTTAGACAGACGTTTCACACTTATTTTTTAACTCAAAATCACCAAAAATAATGACACAGTTTAGAGTGCAAAGAACTGAATGTCTGTCCAACGCGCCTGTCACAATAGACGTATTTAGGGACTGTCGTAAAATTGCAACTCCACTCATTTTAATCTTCATTAACTTTTTTGTTTTACAACATAGACATCTCAAACGACTAACCATTAAAGAGAGGGAGAGCCATTAAACATTTCACACTTGTGAATTGGTAAAAATAAATAAAGATAAATAAAGATGTAGGCTATAGTTACCAATAACGATGGTAGTTACAACCATTTTCTGATTAATGAATATATTGACATCAAACCACCTGTAATATGTGTCAGACATCCCCCTTACAGATTTCACAGATTTGAAAATACCTTATCAATATCAGTCATATGTTGGCTATTTAATGCATATTTAAAGATTATCAATTTAATAGGTTTCTCATTTATGAATATTCTGACATCAAACCACCTGTAATAGGTCTCAGACATCCTCTCACAAATTTCACAGCTGTTAGTTTGTAAAAAAGTATTTCGCTAATCCTGTAGTATCCTCATCAGTGACCTATTGTCTCTAAAATGCATATTTAAAGCTTTTCAATTTAATGGCTTTCTCATTTAGGAAGATAATCACATCAAACCACCTGTAATATGTCTCAGACATCCTCCCAGAACGTTCACAGCTGTTAGATTGTGAAAACCTCTTTAGCAAATCCTGTAGTATCCTCATCAGTGACCTATTGTCTCTAAAATGCATATTTAAAGCTTTTCAATTTAATGGCTTTCTCATTTATGAATATTTTGGCATCAAACCACCTGTAATATGTCTCAGATGTCCTGCCAGAACTTTCACAGCTGTTAATTTGTGAAAAAGTATTTAGCAAATCCTGTAGTATCCTCATCAGTGACATGTTGTCTATTAAATGCATATATAAAGGTTAACATATTAATAGGTTTCTCCTTTATGAATATGTTGACATCAAACCACCTGTAATATATCTCAGACATTCTCTCACAACTTTCACAGCTGTTAGTTTGTGAAAAAAATACTTTGAAAATACTGTATCAATATCCCTGATCTGTTAGCTATTTAATGCATATTTAAAGGTTATCAATTTAATAGGTTTTTCATTTATGAATATATTGACATCAACCCACTTGTAATATGTCTCAGACATCTTTTCCCAACTTTCACAGCTCTTAGTTTGTGAAAATGTCTTTAGCAAATCCCTTAGCATCTTCATCAGTGACCTATTGTATATAAAATGCATATTTAAAGGTCATCAATTTAATAGGTTTCTCATTTATGAATATTTTTGGCATCAAACCACCTGTTATATGTCTCAGACATCCTTTTACAAATTTCATAGCTGCAATTTTGTGAAAACGTCTTTAGCAAATCCCTTAGCATCCGCATAACTGACATGCTGTCTATAAAATGCATATATAAAGGTTATCAATTTAATAGGTTTCTCATTTCTGAATATATTGGCATCAAACCACCTATAATATTTCTCAGACATCTTTTTACAACTTTCACAGCTGTTAGTTTTTGTAAAAATACGTTGAAAATACCTTATCAATATCAGTGATCTGTTGGCTATTAAATGCATATTTAAAGGTTATACTTTTAATAGGTTTCTCTTTAATGAATGTATTGACATCAAAACATATGTAACATGTCTCAGTTATCTCACAACTTTCACAGCTTTTAGCTGTTAGTACTGAACAAATTCTGCATCATCTTCAGTGACCTATTGTGTAAAAAATGCACATTTAAAAGTTATCACTTCAATAGGTTTTTCCTTCATGAATTTACTGAGAACAAATCACCTCTTACATATCTCAGACAACCTCTCACATATTTAACTTTGTGAAAAAAAACCTTGTAAAAATAAATTTTGTAACAAATGCAGATTTAGAGGTTATTTCAATATGTTTGTCATTTCTGAAGATATGGACATCAAATCACCTCTAATATGTCTCAGACATAATCCCAAAAGCCCATTTAGCCATACAAGTATGCAATGCATCATTAACAATCAATAATAGGTAGGAACTGGAACCGTCCAACCGAACCTCAACTTAACAGCCTTTGCCCCAGCTAACCTTTAAATATGCATTTTATATACAATAGGTCACTGATGAGGATGCTAAGGGATTTGCTAAAGACGTTTTCACAAACTAATAGCTGTGAAAGTTGGGAAAAGATGTCTGAGACATATTACAAGTGGGTTGATGTCAATATATTCATAAATGACAAACCTATTAAATTGATAACCTTTAAATATGCATTAAATAGCCAACAGATCAGGGATATACGGTATTTTCAAAGTATTCTTTTCACAAACTAACAGCTGTGAAAGTTCTGGGAGGATGCCTGAGACATATTACAGGTGGTTTGATGTCAATATATTCATTAATTAGAAAATGGTTGAAACTACCATATTTAATGGTAACTATAGCCTACATCTTTATTTATATTTATTTATTTTTACTAATTCACAAGTGTGAAATGCTTAATGGCTCTCCCTCTCTTTAATGGAAGTGGTTTGAGATGTCTATGTTGTAAAACAAAAAAGTTAATGAAGATTAAAATGAGTGGAGTTGCAATTTTATGATCCCTGTTTTCCCTATTTATGGTCCCTAAATACGTCTATTGTGACGGGCGCGTTGGACAGACATTCAGTTCTTTGCGCTCTAAACTGTGTCGTTATTTTTTGGTGATTTTGAGTTAAAAATAACTGTGAAACGTCTGTCTATATACCTCTCCAACATACCCTGTAACTGAATAAAATGGAGGCTTTGACAAGGACCTATTGAAGGGTAACATCCGTGAAAACCGACGAATATCAAACATTAAACTAACTTCACCCCGGTAGTTTATCATGGCTTTTTAGTTAACTGCTTTGTCTACCATACGAGTTACAGAGGAGATACCTATTATATAAGGCCGTTTTTTTCACCTGATATAATGTGTACCTGCCATCATGTGTGTTATTTTCTGTGTTCTTTTGGTCACCATGAACAACCTGAGATAATATAGAGATGTCTGCTCTTTTATAGGAAAAGTTACAGAGGGTTAAACCTACACAAAAAACAACCTGATATTATGTGTATCCCCTCTGTAACTAATATGGTAGACAGGTGAACAAAGTGGTTAATTGAAAAGCCATATCAATTAAATTAACACAGGAATCACGTTAGAGGGCAGGGAGGGACGGGTTAGCAAAGACAGAGCATCCTTGTCAGACCACACCCGCTGAGAATGGACAGATGGAGGTTGCCTAGATTAAAGGAAAAAATATTGTTCATAAACCTGCATATGATATCGAGTCACATAGATAGGCCTATTAGTCGGCCTATGCAGCTAAGGTGCATGGCAATATGGAACTTTGGAAAACAATGTCGATTAATCCACAGTAGGAGAGAGTGGGGTGATTTGTGCCAGGGGGGAAGTAGATCCACCCCTTGTTTTTGGAAAACCATAGAATAAATTGGTCATGTGACCACATCATTTTGAAAAGCCATCCATTTTACTCATCCTTCAAAGAAGGGAGACACATGGCATCAGAAGTAAGCACATTTTAGCTCAAAAAACAGTTTTTTTCCTTCACTATGATATTAAAGAGAAGTTTTATTAAGTTTTTAAGTGGTCACAATAGGATGTTTAGAAATTAGCCTAGTCACTTTATTCTTATATGTTATATAATTGACAGACAGCGTTCTATGTATGTAAACAGGCATCTATTGCCAAAGCCTTTTTTTCCTGAAATGATTCACAAATATCACATATTGTGTATTTAAGTTTTTGGTGTTTTCCCAAACTACAAAATATTACTTATTCCAACAGTTTAATAGAGTAACAATATCTAAATAAACCTTAAATGAGTAATTTTGTATTGCATTTGTCTTGCTTTCATATAGCATTACAGTTTATAACATTAAAATGTTCTGTTTTACTTCAGAAATCACTGGCACAATTTACCCCAACGTATTCCCCCAAAGGCACAACTTACCCCGTACCAGGGGCAAGTTGTGCCACGAGACCTGAAAATATTTATTTCAGATCCAAAGTTATTGTTCTCAGGGATGCACCACATCCTGAAATATATGTACATCCTTAAGTTGAAGGCATTACTGTCATGGCCTCACTTTAAAGTCACTTTGAGTAAAAACTGGCACAACTCACCCCACTTTCCCCTACTAAACAATGCATTAACGTCGCAACAGACAAATAAACATATTTATGTAGCTAAATGAGTGCCTTGTTAAACCCTGTCGAGTCTTCCAAGTCGCTATTTGTTCCATAATGTAATTTATGAGATGAATTCTCTGAGTGCACTCGCACTCAGGGGATGCAAATCCTGGCAGGGCAGTGCCTTGGCACGACACCGGCAATGCGGCATCTTCCCACGGAGGTGAGTGTGTATTTGTTTGTGCTTTAGAACATAACTGCTGTAAAACAATCAGGTTAAACAATAAAATAAAAATGTTTAATCGAGACACTGAGCCACTCAGGAGGGTAAAGTTTTAAAAGCCTTTATTATATTTATTGGCTTGTGTTGCCTTGTTTTAATGATTTGGAGGGACGCACTTTCTACACACCCGAGCAGCATTCCATGCATTACATTACATCAGTGTAATGTAATGCATTCCATGCAGACTGCATTGTGACTGCAAAAAGTTTAATCCTCTGACTCACTGCTTTGTTCGGCGCTCCTTCTTGTCATTCACTAGCTTGCTCGACAATTGCTGGGCTCTCCCTCTGGCTCTGAGTCGGGGAGGAGAGCAGGGCCCAACTACATATTATACCTTTATGTAAGTTCTGTTCCCATTGTAACCAAGTCTGTGCATTTCGATGATTTGAGAAATAGATCAGACGCACAAAGGCTCAAAAGTGTTTACAAAGCAGGTAAACATCTGCAGTATTTCATCTATAGCCAAATACATGCTATTTGTTTGGATATTTGGTATATGACCTTTATAAGTTGGACTTTGCCTCATCAACAAAATTATGGGGTTACTTTACGGTTCGAGTGCTGGGTTGATGCCAACGCAGTCATGCAATATTAGTTGACTATTGTGCTTTTAGCGAAATCAAAAAGTATATGGTACCACAAATTACTAAAAATATACATCTGTGACTTCTTGCTGCTTAGCAGGGATCATTTATGATGACTTACCTTATAATTCTTATTTGATCATAAACATTAAAACATGTTTGTTTACCATTATTGCAAAGTATTGTATTATATGTCTCTAGTGCAACACAACACCTCCATATTTCTTTAAGTAATTAATACACAAATGTGGCATTTTACAGTCAATATATTATTGCAGTCTCACTACAAATATTTACTTTTACTGACTAGATGAACAGGTTTCTTATACCTGCATAGCCAGGATTTGTCTCTGTCTCAACCCACATAATTAGGCGTTTAGCTAGTAAAACAGGGTGTGACACAAGGGTGTTGTTTTTTCCCTTAATAACATTATAGACGCATAGTCAGAGTCGTTGGGTTGTTCTGAGTGAAGTCCTTCCTCTTATTGTATTTACCTTTTGTTGACTGAAACAGTCCCTACTGCTCTTGCTCTCATTTATATGCACTTTTCTTTTCTGTCAGGAAGTGTTATTGGAGCATTGCCTGTTTGACAAGCTGTGTCACACAGTGTAATTATACAAGCAACAAGCCAACTTAACTTTCAGGTAAAAACCCAACTTTCTGCTTTGTGTTAGTTTTGTTTGTGATGAAAATCAGTACACTTTTGGTAAGGTAATTCATACTTTACCCAATATACTTTTTGTCTTTGAAGCTGAAGTTTTAGATTGATATTTTGTTGTTCTAACAGTGCTGTAATGTTCTAACACTATTTACATCTGACTCATTTCAGTTTTCTTTTGCCATCCTCTCTCCTTCTCATCAGAACTTCCGAGAATTGATCCATCTCACCATGTCCAACCAGCCCATCCAAAATAAAAATGAAGGGGCCTACATGTCCCTGATGAGAGGCTTGAGAGAGCTGGACTTCCAGGGCCCCTGTGTTCCCAGTGACCTGGTGCTAATTGGAGACCATGCATTTCCTTTAGCAATGAACGGCCGAGGACAGGTCCTGATGGCAGCCTCTCTGTACGGCCGTGGAAGGATCGTGGTTCTGGGTCATGAGGGCTACCTGACCGCGTTTCCTGCTCTGGTAGAGAACGCTCTGACCTGGCTGAGAGGAGATGGATCTGACAACCTGTCTGTGGGGATCCACGAAAACATCAAGGCAGTTGCTGATAAAATCAGCAAATCCAGCTTCCAAGCCAAAGTTGTGGGGGCCTTCAGTGGCAATCTGGGGGTGGGTGTGTATGTGACAGATGCCTACAGCGTGGGTGCTGACGTGAAGGACCTGGTGGCATTTCTGAAAGCTGGAGGAGGAGTGCTGATAGCGGGCCAGGCATGGAGCTGGGCTGAAATGCACCCTAAGGAGAACACGCTGCTTCAGTTTGAGGGGAATAAGGTTGCTGGTGTGGCAGGGATCTACTTCTCTAAACATCAGGTGGAGGTAGAGTGCCTGCCTGTCTACCCACAGATCCCATCTTCATGGATGGCTAGAGTGTGAGTTTATACTTCTTCTTCTTTGCAAATTTAAACAGGTGCCAAGTTGTGGAATGGCAGATTTTCTGTGAATCTTAAAACTTCTCCACAACTTTGTTTAAATTTTATATTCAAGTTAAATGGATAATTTTAACAAGATAACAAAATACAAAGATCCTGCAGCCATGCTATCCGCTCCGTGTTGCTGTATTTAGGCTTTGAGGTAAATGTTACATTAGCTTTATAACATGCTGACAATGATGGTATAATGTTTACCATGATCTCGTCAGTTTAGCATTTTAGCATGCTAACATTTTTGCTAATAAGCACTAAACACAAAGCACAGCTGAGCCTGATGGGACCCCCATTCATTTTGCAGGCATTTAGTCGTAGTTCTTTTTCATTAATTATTTTACTGTTTTATTTTAAATTCTGAATAACTTCATCTCATTTATGTTGAATTTAAAAAATATGATTAAATTGGACAAATTTGAATTTTGTTCTGATGAGGGCGCTAGAGGAAAAGTCAGGGGGTCACCAAAGTTATTTCATTTCATTCTGATTGGAATATGAATGTCAATACCAAATTTAATGGCACTCCATCCAATAGTTGTTCATGTATTTTTTAAACCTCAATCTCATGGTGGAGCTAGGGGAAAAGGAAGGGGATCACTGACTTTATTAGGATTCATAGTCTTTGACCTGTAGATGAAAAGTCAGGAATGCACCAAAGTCATTAGGATTTAACTTTGGGCACCATGGATACGTGTTCAAAATGTCATACCATCCAATTTTTGTCGAGACATTTCACTAAAAACTTAGGTCACCAAAAGGTCAGTAAGATTCATCCTCTGGTCACCTTGAATGTCTGTAAAAAAATTCAGAAGCCAGTACCTGTTGAAATATATCAGTCTTGATGTGGTGGACCAACTAACAGAAAGACCACCATTTATATATTTAGGAGAATGTCATTACTATGGCTAAAAATAATAGGTATAGCCCTTTCCAAAGTGGAAATTTCTTTTCTGCTCGTGTCTTTGTCAGGGGATGCGAGGCAGCAAGGATGGGTTGCAAAGCTGTGCTTTTATAGTCCTTTTTGCCTAGAAAGGTTGCTAACAGAGTGAAATGACCCAGAAGTATCTAAGATAGCCTTGATAAGAGCAGGTTGAATTCTCTAAATGCTAAGGTAAGGAGCTTCAATACTTTCTTTATTACCTCCTTTTGCTTAGGATACTCTGGACTATCCTTTACAAAAGCAAAGGAGATATGCCCTCCCATAATTCTTTGCAGCAACAACATATAAAGTGACGCACCATTCAGCCATTCATAATCAGCATATTAAAAGTTATATTTTTTACTGGCTTGCCCACGTTTATAGAGAGCCTGCATGAAGCAACACAGTAAGAACCCTTGGGGTGAGGTATCCAGATGCGCTTTTTGAAGTCCATCTTTTGAATCTTGTAGTTTTACCACATCAGACGCATGTCAATAAAATCTGCAGTCTCATAATTATGTAGCCGAGTGTAGTTGGAATTTCTTAATACCAAGGGTTTTCTTAACCTAAGTTCTTATGCATTCTCCTTCACATCTTTCCTCACCTCATTACAATTCCCATCAAGGTCAATGAAAAGTAGTTAACAAAAGACATAAGGTGTAATTTATTTTGACTATTCAACTGCAGCCTGTTTCAGTGTTCAAAGTTAGGAATTAGGCACAGTTCAGGTACAGATTCAGGTGGCTCGAAAGAAAAGCCATGAAACAACAAAGAAACATTGACAATCTGACAACTGACTAGGGAAAAGGGAGAGGTATATGCAAAGCAGGGCTGATGAGGGAATGGAAACAGTTTTGCATGTAGGTGGGGAAGGTCAGCTGATGGAAATAGCTGAAAGGGTTACTGCAGGGCAGGAGGGAGTGGCTGGATGTGAGAGTCAGGTGACTGGTGGAGGTAAAAAAGTTAGAAGGCATCTGGTGGACAGGTAGAGAATGGCAATGAAGGGGCCTGGGAAAGTGGAAATTTGGCTGGAGAGAGAGAGGCCGAATGTGACTCTCCTCTCCCACTGTCTCTTTCATTCTCCCTTATGTTTCTTCTTTTTTGAAAACAGAATCAGAATATGTATGTAATACAGTGTTTCTCTCATATTTGGCACTTCTCTTTTCCTCTCCCCTTTCAATTTCAGAATCAGTAAGGATTTTGAGGACGACTTAGAGTTCTTACTCCAAGGGGTGTCAGAGTTTGACCTCCAGAATGGGGTAGTAGCTTCTGAGCTTCTGGTCCACGGCTCACTAGCCTTCCCAATAGGTACCACCGAGGATGGCCGAGTGTTCTTGGCAGGAGCCTTCTATGGGCAGGGACGAGTTGTTGTGATTACACATGAAGGACTTCTGAGACGAGAGGTGGGGTTTGAATGAGTAAATCATTTATTTGATTAAATAAACAGAAATATGGGGTTCCACCAAATGTTTTGATTAGTATTTAAAGTATGTAAATCACATGCTAAGGCCTTCCCAGTCATTTGATCTCAGACAGCAGACAGTTTTCTTAGCCAGATGTTCCCAGTTCACTCTTTTTACATATTTGGGTTTGCCAGTTCTGTCTCGGAATCCTCCCCAGCTGTCTAAATCAACTCATGATCGTGATAGCTCTGTTCCCTTCGTCAGCCAAATGTCCAATACGACCGCATATGTAATGATACGACCACAAAGTACATTTTCGATCTTTGGCCTACGGTATCCTGGACCAGGTACACTTAGAAATCCCCTAATGCTCGAACAGGGTGTTATTTATTGCCAATCCATGACTAGCACAGAAATCCAATGACAAAGCACTACTAAGGTTAAGATCCAGCACGTAGCTCACACGCCTGATGTCCCTCACCTTCTGCTCTGTGTATGTTGCCGTTCTGAAAATCCCTTCGCTACGAAAAAAAAAACAACCTTTGAGCTAGCAAGCCACACGCTGAAAATGGCAAGTTTTGAAGAAAATTTGGATTGCGCAATAAGGCAGGCCTGTTTGGTTCTTCAAGTAAATGACTGTAAAGATTTACAAAGAATATGTTTACGGCATTTACTATCTAACTGGGACGTTTTGGGAAGGATTGGCAGGGATTGCTGTGGACGAAGTACACATGGTGATACAGTGGTAAGAGCAAATTACGTTTAACCATACATTCAGCTAATTTAAATAGCTCACGTTACTGTATTGTGTGAACAGTTAACTTCATTTAATATTTTATCTCACGTGGGTGCAAATATTCCATTTCCTGAGAACATTTCCTATTTTGCAGAGCCACCGTTGCTGCGTCTTTAACTTTAAAGGTCTGGTTTAAAGAAATGCAAACAACCTAGAGAGTTTTTTGCTCCTATCCTAGAAAGTGTCTGTGGTGTAGCCAGACCTAGGTCTGCCAATGCGAAACTAGGTCTAGGTCCTAGTCTGGCCCCTCCCTGACAAAACCACTCTCAGGGCCACAGATAATTAATAAATGATTTGTTCATCATCTGTTTATCATAATTTTGTAGATTTTCAATTGAGAAAAATTCTTTAGATGAAGTAACCAGATGGGTGTCTGTTTTTGGCTAATCGGGTGGATTAATTATTTAACCAATCAGATTAATCTATTTGTCAATTACATATCCTTAATCTGCCAAATGTTTTTTTGTGATTAACAAACTGTCTTTCTTGGATAAACCTTCATCACAGACACTGGCTCCATTTTGGAACAATGCCATTCATTGGTTGGACGAAGGCCGAAATGGGGTTGTCGGAGTAGTTCCAGATCTCAACGAAGCCTTTAACCTCTTCAGCAAGTCAGACTTTACGTGTGAGAAGACAAACTTCAGGGAAGACCTGAGTGTATTTGTGTGTACAGCGTATAGCGATGCACATGTGAAGGAAATACAAGATTTTGTGGCAGAGGGAGGAGGCCTGCTGATTGGTGGACATGCCTGGTACTGGGCACAGACACACCCTGGGCAAAACCCAATCACAGATTTCACAGGTATGACAATGTGCCGCTGCCAATTTCAATATAATGAAAATATACCACGTAATGATTTTTTTCATTTGTAAGGGACCATGTATAATATTATATATAATAAAAATAAATTATATAATTTGATGTATTGTACTAGACTTTAAGTGAAATCACATTTTCAACTACACAAGTACAGAAAAATCAGGTACGATGGAACATTGAAGGGCTCAGTATTTTTCAAATAAAGTTATTGTCAGATTGTATGCAACATCTGAAACCTCCTTTCTAATGACAGTCAGGGCCAGTCGGGTCAGGGAAATGGCCCATTGTCATCTACTTTCAGACTACTTGGGCCAAAGCATACTGTAAGAGGATGGCTGTAGCACCTAAAAAATAATAAGGAAATAAATAAATGGAAGAGGCCAAAATTAGCTCCACCATTAAAATGACATGCACACCGACAAAGCAAGCAGAGCAGCTAGAAAAAGCATAATAGACAGCTGAACTGAAAAGAAAACATCAGGACTAATAACTCACACACAAGACAGACTAGACACTGATGAAGGCAAATCTAAAAAAGAAAGAACGTAGACTATTGTTTTATGACATAACAAATCTGCACAAACATGACAGTCAAACCTTATCCCTGAGAGTTTGAACTGTGCAACACATAGATCAGGTCAAGTGTCTTGTCTTTCAGGAAACAAGATCCTGAACAAAATGGGCTTGAGCCTGCTGGAGAAATACATTGGTGAAGGTTCCTACAAGGCCCCTGTGCCTAGCCAGGCAATCAAAGACGCCTACCACTTCCGCCACCTTCTACACCGCTTTGCTGGTCATGTCACAGAGGGGGAAGAACTTACAGAGCAGGAGGAGGAATATCTAAAAAAACTGAGTGGGGACTGCATCACCTACTTGCAAATGAAGGCTCACGACTGCTCCTCCTATACACAGGTCGTTTCCACACTCAGCGGCATCTTGAAGAAGTCCGGCATGCCACAGGTGGGCCGTGAATGACTATGTGATTGTAAATAATTTGTGAGAAAGAAGAAAGGTCCCCTTTGTTTTTGCCTTTTCAGTTAGTTTTTTTTAATCTATTCTCCAGCGAATGAGTTACCTTGGAGATATAAGTGGAAGGGGTAATAAATAATTATCATACAAATAATTGTACTGTAGGAACAATACTACAAATAGTTCCATAATATGTCTGCATGGAGTCTGATGTTTTTTTCTTAGCTGCACATACTGTGATACTGTGAGGAACCTCTTATAACACTCATCATTCATTTTCAAGGTGTGTGACAGCTCCCCTGTGAAGAGTCCCAGGGACCACTTACTCCTTAGTTTAGGGGCAGAAGTATATAAGGTTTGCCCAGATCCTGATGCCCTCCTGCCCTACCTTATTAAGGATAATCCCTTGATGCCAGTTGTCTATAACTACAGAATCAAGATTAATGCTAACACAGCAGGTAAGACCTCACTTGTAGACAAATGCTGGAATTCTAATTTGCAGAACAGTGATTATTCTTTTGACATACTTTGTGTGGAGAACTAAATATATATTGTAATCTTTGTGGTTTTTCATTGCATTTATATACACATATTGTGTGTGTGTGTTGTGTGTGTGTGTGTGTGTGTGTGTGTGTGTGTGTGTGTGTGTGTGTGTGTGTGTGTGTGTGTGTGTGTGTGTGTGTGTGTGTGTGTCTGTCTGTGTCTGTGTCTGTGTCAGGAGGGGAGGAGTGGATCAGTACAGGTCTCTACCTGTCCCCTGGTATGAAGACCTACATAGCCGTGCCAGCAGCGATTGTCACCCAGGGATGGAAGGTGCGGTACACAAAATTAAATTTAAACATCAGTTATGAGGTCAAATGAGAAACTTTAGATACAAAGCCGAAATGGGTTAGGTTAAAACAGAAATTCCCCTCATAACAAATCAAGGCAATTAGGTAATATCACATGAGAGGGAGCGCCATTTATTAGTTAACAGTAATATGTGACAACAGATTATCATTTGCTTGTTTATTAATCATTAATTTGGCTCCACCAACAGAAATAGTTATGCAACTGAACTGGGTGTGGACTGTTCCTAACTAAGCAACATTTTTCTGTACACTAGCTTGCTACTTTGTGTAGGTCTATATGTTACCACAGGCCAGCTACTTTGTGTAATGTACTCATCTCTACTCTGTACTCATGTCTCTTTCCATTTACTATGCAACCAGTGGCATAAGAGTCTGTTGACAGTTGGCATGTGTGATTCCACTTACAGCTTGATTAGACAGTACTGTGCTCCATGTCTCTCCATGGATGGTCTCCAGTATCTTTTTAATGAGCTTTCAGACATGCAAAACAAAAAGTTTTTAGTTTAGATGTTTTATGTTTCACCACTCATTATAAATCACAATTCACAGTAGCACAATTCGTAGTCTTTGTCTCTTAATATAAAGCATCTTATCTATCCCCACTATCTGCCTTGATCTCCCTCACCATGAGTCCCACATCGTACAGTTTCTGTATGGCAGATGCCCTCAGGCTGTGGTTGGTGTAAGACATGTCTGTCCCTGCCTCTATGCACATCTGGTTTACTCTCAGCGGAACGCCAGTATACCAGAAGCTGTCTGTCACAGCACTTACCCTCCTGGCTGCAGATAGAGGGCTTTGGCGCCAGGCGGAATTTTGTTCAGGATTTTTTCGCAATGCTATCTGGCAGAGGGGATTTCCTTGCTCTTAAAATATGGTGTTAATGTAATGAAAGGTTATAAGAATGCCTGTAAAGCGGAGTGATACATGTGTAGTTAAAAGTCCCATGCTTTTAATATACATATCAGTACTCACGGAATGCCTCTTGTTCAATCAAATGACTTGTTCAGAACTAACTGTTGTTGTAACGTATGATCAGTTATTCATATCCAATAAGCTGCTATGTGCTTTCTATGCAGTAGGAATGTTAATGACTGCTGAAGCTGACTTATGAGAATCATATAATTTAATTACTACTCCTTCTATCTATCTATCTTGCCAGCCGCACATCCTTTGACTCATACATGTAACTACATAACAAAGTATGCTGTATTTTATACATACTTTACAAAGTGGTAACATATATTCAATGTCTTCCTTAGGTTCAGATAGGCTGTCAAACAGACAGACTACATGCTGAAGAATTGAAGAGAGCACCGTGTGTTCATGTGCAATTTCCTGTTACCTCAGAGATGATACAAGTGTGGAACCTGTGGGGGGGACTCATCTACCTGGTGGCTCCACCCAATACACAAGTGGAGGGGCTAAAGGTCACAGTGCAGATGGCTGTACCTGCGCCTTACTATAAATCTGGTGAGTTTGTGGTGGGTGACACTGGTATATGTATAAGAGTTCTGATACATTGGTGAGGACTTAAAAGCATGGCACAGAGGCAAGACAGGTAAAGCCGGAAAGACAGTTTGTTTTGTAAGAAGACAAAAACACGTTCTGCAGTCAGTGAGGCAAACAAATCAAAAGAAAGCAGGCAAAACACAACATGGGTGTGGGCTAGGGTATATAAACAGGAATGCAGGCAGAGCAAAGGGCTGGAATACAAAAGTGAGAACTCAATAGACAATCTGACAAAAAGGAAGGGCAGGTGAGCAGGTATATGCAGTATACTGAGGGGTGGATGTGATGATGAGATGACATGTGGGTAGGAGGGAACAAGGGAAAGTTAGGAAGGGTCAAAGACTACTGCTGGTAGGATGAAAAATGGCATGTTCTGGAATGAGAGGAGAAAACATGCAGAATGAGGATGAAAAATGTTTAGACATGAGTTACATGGAGACTGAACCCATGCCAACATGCATGTGTGTATTTGTGTGCATGTAACATTGTTTTTCCAGTATAGTATTTACTTCTGAATTCAGGAGGTCACGGAGTCTGAGAGTTTTCCAGAATGTACAAACAAGTATACATCAGAAGAAAACAAACAAATTCAAACTCACTTTTGAATACACATATACAGTACATACTTCTTTCTTCTCTTCAGGTGTGACAACAGCTGCTGATTGGTTGTTGGTGCGCACAGCTCCCTCCCCCTGGGCAGAGTTGGAGTTTGACAACATCATCCTTACTGTACCATCAGATGTTGTCCGGAGCCTGGATCGCCCTGATGAGTTGGCGGCACATTGGAATGACATCATGAGGGGCATTGCTGACCTAGCTGCCATACCACACAAATTTCCTCGCAAAGAACGTTTTGTTACTGATGTGCAGATTTCCCATGGTAAGTGTCTTCTCAGTGGAAATTATGTATTGAATAAGAACAGGCCAGTCAAGTCATGCATGTATTCTTTGCTTTGGTTTCTTTGGATGCACTTGTATGATGGTGAGCTCTCACATTGACCCTCTACACGTCACGTACTCAATACAGGTTGGATGCATGCTGGTTATCCTATCATGACACACAAGTCCATAGCAGCTGAGCTGGTCAGCACTGTCCATACTGGGAGTGAAGGCCTGTGGGGACCTATCCATGAACTGGGACACAACCAACAAAGAGCCTGCTGGGAGTTCCCACCACACACCACAGAGTGTACATGCAACCTGTGGTCAGTGTATGTGCATGAAGAGGTGCTGGGGATCAATGGAATAATCAGTCCAGCACAAAGGAATACTCATGCAGAAGATTATGCTAAGGGCGGCAGGAAACTCAGCAACTGGCACGTGTTTGTGGCCCTGGAGACATATTTGCAGGTGAGGAATAATTTATTATAGTATTCCTAAGAAAATATCCCTGGTCATGCTGGGTCTGCATTTATACCAGCTCTGAACTAGAACTATACAATGGAAACAAAATGCCAACAACACTATATGACAAGAAAACACAGCCAGCTGATAATACATCAGTATTAAGATTATGATTAACAAACACACAATACAAAATTGCTGTACACACACTCCAAATATTGCATATAATATGTGCATCACAGCACATGCATTTTCTAAACATACTAGATACACAAGATTTATACTCCCATTAAGCACATCTACTCTTAACTTTAGTAACTGAACCACTGGACTTTGACTTACCATTAAAAGAGGGCCTTGTCCTGCCATTCACTCAGGCATTTGCACATTTGGTCTCTTTCAAAGGCCAACTGCACCTTACCTACGAAGACATTCCTCAATTCTGAGAAGGATTTTTTTGCACGTGGCAGTAGACATCCAGTGTTAATCCATGACGCATAACAGTCACTACACTTGGCATGGCTTCCAGTGTGTTGTGGTACTTGTGAGGAGTTTTTGCGTTGTCCATCTCGCTCTTGCCTCCTTTTCTCCTTTAGTGTGCAAATAAACTGCTTGGCAGCCATACTGTCTCAAAGATGGTTGATTTTGTAATTAGCATAATATGCTGGAGTAAGTGGGGATCCAAAATGTTTAAAAATCTTGATTCAAATCAGCAAGTAAATGAGCGAGATGTGTGTCCCAGCAACCCGTTCTCATTCCGAACTCGTAAAATAAGTACGTTTGGGCAGTGTCCTTCAGCGTCTGATGCGACGAAAAAGGCACCCTTCGACGTATTTGGGTAACGTACTGGGGAGAGCCGCAGTTGGATGAGATTTAGCGAGTGGTATGTAAGGGGAAATTGCTGCATAAGGACAGTGGTTGTGGTGGCGGATGGGTAAAACACCGGACTTTCACTCAGGAGACTCGGGTTTGCGCCCCGCGTGTGGCGTTTTGTTTCCCCGTCTCCGGTGTGTGTTTCCCGGCTTTTGAGGCGTCCTTTCCCCGTTGTTTTTCTTTTGTTTCCCCTGTCTATGGCGTTTTTTTTTTGTCTCCAGCCGCAGCGTTTTTCCCGGCTTTTGAGGCCTTTTGCCCGTTTTTCCCTTTTTTTTTTGTTTCCCCGTTTAGGGCGTGTGTTTCCCGGCTTTTGAGGCGTCCTTTCCCGGTTGTTTTCTCCTAAACCCAACCTCCGCGATTTCGTTATTGTCGCGCTTCAACCCGCGTGTGTTTCCCGGCTTTTGAGGCGTTTTTTTCCGTTGTTTCGGTTGTTTTCTCCTAAACCCAACCTCCGCGATTCCGTTCACCCGTCCCGACCAAGCGCGTCAAAAGCGACGAAAAAGGGACGGAAATAGTGGCGACCAAGCACGTTTACATGAGACGCTAAAGGAGACTTTTAACGTCAAATAAGAACGAGAAAGGCTCCTGACCGAACGTCCTTATTTTACGAGTTGGGTGTGAGAATGTGTTGGTCCCAGCAGTGTCAACTGCATGTAGAAAAGCCTCTACAGTTCCGTCTTGTCAGTGAGAACGTTGACATGCACACTAATATTTCACTATTATTCCAAATATGACAATATTCCGAATATGATACAGGTCATGTAAACAGCATATTCCGGTTGGATATTCCGAATAAGGCTGATTGGTTGAGCGAATCCCCATACACACACATTAGAGATGAGACAACAGTTCTCATATTCCAGACACTGCAATGTTTCGTTACCAAATTCACTTCTGAGACTTTTTTAATGCGAGAAATCAACTATATAAAGCTCAAATATGGGCCGTTTTACGAAAATGTATGGCTAATTGCAAATTTGGTAAGACGTGTCGGACTTTAGGAGCTCCACACAGTCCCATTCAATACAATGGGAAAAGATCGTGGCTAGCTTGCTACACGTTCGGCATAACTATAGTATATTTACAGTTTGAATTTCGTCACGGCACTTATATTAAAGGTTCCCCAAGGTCTTACAAAGCTTAGCTAACAATTGTCCGATTTCAATTTAAAGCATTTTTGTGAATTTCAGAGGTCTCGTTAGGAGGAGGCTAGCTAGCTCTCATTGATGGACTCCAGCTCACCGCGGGCTCTATCGATGAGACTCTATCAATCAGGGTTTATTTCCCTGATCGTTTGTTTAAATAACTCAACACATATATCCATTATAAGATTAACTGGAACCTGCGGTAAGAGATTCAGGTGTAACAAGCTTGCTGACCGCGCTCTCAGTCACACACCGGCCATTTAGCTGGAAGAGGGGAGGGAGAACAGTGAGCTGCAGGCCCTGGAGCTCTGTCAGGGCAGCGGCGTTTGGTATTCCAGTCACCCAGAAAGGGTGAGTTTGCGCGGGTATTGAGCACCGCGGGCTGCCGGCTGTGACGGAGCTCAATCTAGCTCACAGCAGGCGGGAAGGAGGACAGGCAGGGCGGCGATGTAGCAACCCAGGCAGCACCGGCCGCTGAACTCCGACACATAGTCGGACAAAATTTGCAATTAGCCATCAATTTTCGTAAAACGGCCCATATTTGAGCTTTACATAGTTGATTTCTCGCATTAAAAAGTAATGGAATAGCAGAGATCTGCGCGACCTAGTTTCAGAAGACTACCTGATCTCAGGTCAGTTGTGTAGCCTATGCAAATGTTGGGGCGTGACAAAGAGAGAGACTAGAGCCAAATGAGGAGGAGCCGCCGAATTGACGTCAACTTGGCGGCTCGTTGAGATTTGCCCGTTTTCAGAGGCAGTTTCAAATTGTGAGATTTGCAGAGGAAATAGGTGTCATTGGGATTTTGGGGTTCTATGTATGTCCTATTTACCCACCAAACTGTCGTTTTTCAACTATGACTGACTAAATCTGTTTTGCATTCTATCACCCCTTTAATGTCTATAGTCTTGTTAGCAACCTTTTAAGACTAAAATGCTCATTACACCAGTAAGAAAAACTGTTTACCCTGAAACCCTTACCACTAATGAAGGAAAAAATGTAAAATTTGGTCTGATGGTGGTATTGAAGGCTAGAGACCATGTTGTTACCTGAATCACAATAATTTGTCCTGTGCCGAGGTCAATTCAGGTCACCTCTTAGCACTGTGTGTCAGTTGGCTAAACGTTTTTCAGTGAAAAGCCCGTGATAATGTTATTAATACTCCTTTTCACAATTTCCTTTACCTCTTTCTCCATGTAGCTCCGGGATAAGTTTGGTTGGGATGCCTTTAAGAAGGTGTTCGCTGCCTACCACAAGATGAGCAACTTTCCGAGTGACAATGATGGAAAGATGAATCTGTATGCTGAGACTTTCTCCCAGACTGTGGGGATGAACCTGGCTGGATTCTTTAAGGCCTGGGGCTGGCCCATACAAACAGTCACTGAGGAGAAACTCTCCAACCTGCCTCCCTGGACTGACCACCCGATGGTCCAGTATGACTGAACTTCAGACTGCTGCTGGTTAAAAGTGGAGAGAGATGGGTTCAATAAGAACATTATTGACACTGAGTATTTAGTGGGTAATTCAATTAACTGACTTTTTTTTCTTTTTTGTTGTTGTGTTGTATCATATTTGTTTCAATATTTTAAAGAAGAAACATGAGTTACATAGTTGACCAGATATATACAGCTTTTAAATTCAGTAGCTCCATTTGAGAAAAATCTGTTTTTAGTGTTAATGATTCATGTGAGTTTGGGAAGGTAATTGTTTTTGTTTCTATATGTAATGATGGTAAGTGATTCAGACTGTTTATGAGATGAATAACACATTTACTATTTGTTTATGTTAACATTTTATTTTATCGTCACTGGAAAATATACCAATAAACATTCACTTCACCCTTTGTGTCCTTTAGTTATTGTAAAACAGCTCCCCTACTGGTTCATTAGAGAACTGCTGGAGGACTTCTCCCAGTTCATCCAGAGAGAGCTTCTCCACCCAGTTGTCCTCTGTGTTCCTCACTGTGACAAGGCATTGTAAGACAGAGGGACAGAGGATTACATATACTGGAGTTGCAGTACATGAAAAAAATAAAGTTGGAAATGTGTTGGTCCAATGGGATGCACAATGAGGTTTGATTGCATATTTTGGCATCTACAAATGTTGGATGTTTCCTTGGCTTACGGACAGTAGAAAATCATCATGAAGTTGCAAAGTAAGGATACTTTTCAGAGTAGTATTGTGCTCCTTTGTATCACTCCCCACACATATCTGTTTATACATGACATCATGGGTTATTAAATGTCTCACAATCACAAGACCTCTTGTGCTCAGGCCATAATGATGTCAGAGATTGAACCTGTTGATATTAGTGATGGTAAAACCAGTGATAAGCACTGTTTTGCATGCTGGTTGAAGTTTCACCAGGCATTGAGCACAGTCACAAAATATTTCTTAGGAAACACAGAACAAGACAAGTCCCTCCTCTTTTTCTCTGGAATTTTTCTTTGGAATAGTCCCTCCTGTCCTCTCTCTCCTTTATACTCTTTCATCTCATTAGAAAGTTCTGTTGTGCTGAAAACTTCTGTGCCTTGATTGAATTATCTGACCAGGAGACCAAACTAACTTTCAGGTTAAGGTCAGTTTTTACTTTTCTGTACTGTTTACATAAAATTAAAATGTGCTAACGCTCAGATCTTGATGGCAACAAATGAAGAACTGTGGATTTTTTTTAAATCTCTACACCAACTGTAGATTTATATTGTAATGTATATTTTAAATTACTCTTTATATTAAATAAGAGGACTGGACGTGCTCCACTCACGTAGATACTTAGTAAGCTTCGAAGGCTGAGAGCTGGATCCTAAAAGTGAACAATCAAAAGTAAAGCTACTATGGAAGTACTCCAATTTGATAGACTGTATTGCCACACAACGGACATTTCGGGCACGCCCTTATCCGCCTGGTGTATAACAATGTTCTCGTTATTCATCAACTCTGCTACAGCTTTTCTCTCTGACTTAATAAGGATAGAGGGCAGTTTTTTGTTTAGTCTGGGCACACAAGTCCATAATATCTCTTTCCACTAACCAACAGTAGGTTTCAACTGATTAATTATTAACCACTGGTGTAAATGTACTTTTAGATTTTTAAAATAATTTCATCAGTGTTGACAGGTTGTGACTGGTTTTAGGTATGATAAGACGCAGGATTCCTGACAGTGTCTTTCATGTAAAAGGCTTTCAATCTTAAGCCTCGAAAAAACTTGCTCCACTCACTTAGATACTTAGAAAGCTTCGAAGGCAGGGTGCTGGATCCTAAAAGTGAACAAGATGGAGACAGGGGTGGAATCCTTTTCCAAAGAAAGACATACTGATACATTTCCTGAACACCCTCATTATAAACAGATTGAATCAGGAGATTTCATTTGCTTGTTTTTTTATGAATTGTTTTCCCTGTCTTTTTATTTCAAACAGTTTGTATTTAATTTATATGTATTCATTTTTCAGTTTTTCCATTTCAATAGTTTTTTTTATTTTCTTCATTCTGTGTCTGGATCTATGTTTTAATTTCAACTAATTGAGTTTATGTTATAGTTTTCAGAGCAGCCTTTGTATGCTAATTTGTGTGTCACACTGTCTAATATTTACTGAGCACCATACATCACAATGTTATATGTCATACCAAATGAAAGAAGGAAGTCTTGGGAACATATTTTGCATTCATAACATTTTCATATCTTATCTCATTATGGCGTTGTAGGCTGTTGAATAGAGAATGTGCACTTGTGACAATTTGCCCCATCAGCGGGTAAGTTGTCACACTAGATTATCTAAAAATAAGAGCACAACTACTTATTTGTGAATATTGATTTACATTTTTAAATTTAAACCAGAACTGAAAATATAAACAATCATGCCTAGAGAATCTGTAAAAACAACAAACATTTTCAATCAAAATACAAGACCTTTACTTTGAACTTTAAACTCTAATGTTCTCTGGCACATAGATTCATGATAACTGAATGGAATGCTGCAGATAACTTGCTTAACTTAACATGTTTAACCTCTGAACTAAACAGATGCCTTGTATTTGACTAATCAGACTCATCTTCAGCGTCACAATTCTGGCACACATAAATTGCCTGGCCTAAGGTGCAAGCATCATGGGCCCATTTGTTGCACTTTAGCCTACACATTTTACCCAGGTCTCTTTTGAACGACTGTTTGAAAATGGCTCCACACAGACAAGGCAGAAGCACTCTTCATCATCTGATGATGACTCTTGTATAATTGTTCCTCTTTAGCTGCCTTGTTCTTTGTAGGTCCAGATTTGTCCATGTGACAATTTACCCCGCTCTCCCCTACCTTGGGCTTTTTTTGTGTTGGCATTTTAAACTCCGGACGATTTATGAGGACTATGGTTGACTGCTCCTTAGATCTCTGCAGGGTAAATCCAGACAGCTAACTAGACTATCTGTCCAATCTGTGTTTTCTCTCGCACAACTCTTTTACAGTGGCTCTGTGCGGTAGAGTGATGATAGGGCCGCATTTTTCTGTCCGAGCTCGGCCCGCGTCCGACAGGCATTAAGATATTTATGTCCGAGCCTGACACAGTTAAAATCTTTTTTTTTTTCATACCAATGACACATGAAGGCTACGTTTGTTTGTGTGGAAAGCAAGTTTTAAAAAGCAACTGTAGGAAGGCATTCGGGAATGTCAACAGATGAGCGCATCTGCGCACACGGGGCAACAAGAGCACGTTATAAGCGGTTTAATTTAAAATGTTCAATGTGTTAACCTTTCCTGATTGCTTCGTTTCCACCGTGGTCAGAAGGGGATAGTTACCTCCAGGGCCGACGTTATAAAATGAATAACATCGGGGTAAAATCCAGTCGGGGTAAAATCCAGTGGTGGAATGTAAGTAGGCTACATTTTTCACGTATCTGTACTTTACTTAAGTACAATCAATAGTGCATACTTTTGACTTTTACTTCGTTACATTTTGCAGCAATTATCTATACTTTCTACTCCACTACATTTCTACAACGTTCCGTTACATTTTCGATACATTTTCTGATCAGTTTATCCCCGCAGCCAAAACGTCTTACTGACTGTCACACGTTTGCAGTCCGCAGGGAAGCCTTCAGCAGCTGCAGTCCAGCTCCCGGTGACGCACGCGATATTAATCCCACTATGGCCACGCCATGACCCGCCCTTCAATATCATTTATTGGCCAGGCGCGTACCGCTCTCGGTACTACCGCTGCTCCAGGTACTGCCGCTGCTCCCGATACTCTGCTTGGTCATATGTGAAACATCCGTTCACATAGGGTTCATATACAACCCGTATATTTGTCTTAAAAACACTCCCGGTCCTCCTCAACTGTGAAGCCACGCACTTGTAGTCCAAGCCCGTGTGTTCTCTCTAGATAAATGTGTGCAGCATTCACTGTCCCGTGGGAAATGATGCAAAGTCGAGCATCATGCCGATCACCCTGATAGATTATCAGAATTGTAAATCAGAATGTAAACTGGGCCCAGAGATGGGAAGTAACGAAGTACAAATACTTCGTTACTGTAGGCCTACTTAGTAGATTTTTCGGATATTTCTACTTTACTTTACTATTTATTTTTGTGGCGACTTTTTACTTTTACTCCTTACATTTTAAAACGAATATCGGTACTTTCTACTCCTTACATTTTCGTTACTTTAGTTTTGTACAAGAGGTCGTAATGTCGGAGAATAGCGCGGACACGCGCCTCACACCGCGAGCGGGCGCGTGCGCCACACAGAAAAAAGTGAGAAAAAAGAAAGAGAGACTGCTGTCCGGAGGATAATCAGTTGAGATCGTGTGTGTGCGTCCTTGAGAACTGTAAGTCGTATAACTTATGTTGTCAGTTCATTTAAGCCTGTTGTTGTATTGGTCTATAGTTCCTGCACAGTTAAAGTAGGTTAGCTAGTGATTTAGTTGTTTGTGTTCTTCACCTGTTAGCTAGGTTTCACGTTGCTTGTAAAGCATCAAAAGAGAGAAGTTGTCTCTGTCCGTGTTTTACAGACACACCTGGAAAGTTGGCGAAGTTGGAAACCAGCATCAGCTTTAAATACGGTCCTAAATCCTCACTAACAAGTTTCAAATAATTTCACTGGAGTTACCGTTATTATTTTTCACGTGATCAATACCGAATTCAATCTAATTGGATGAGAATATACTGTATGCTACGTTGCATGTAACGCACCACTACAAGACGACTCGACAGATTCGGCTGCATTCATTTGCGGCAAATAATTGCAGCTTGATGGTGGTAACGTTAGCACTAGTAGTATGGACGGCGACATGATTGAAAATGAAGAAAACAGAGATCCCAGAGATTAGGCAGACAAGCAGCAAGACATTCCCAATCATCCCTGGCCTTATCTGAGAGAGATGTTTGAGATAGGCTAGGAGGCATCAAGTATGACTCCTGGCCAATGTGCTGTGTAACTCTTAAAGTATGGGGAACTTTTTAAATAATCTATGTTTAGTAATTCATATTGTATCCTTTATTTTCTTTCTATATTTGAGCACACACACATACATGTAGATTCCTTTAAATGTTAAGGGGAAGATTAAAAAAAGAGAAACTGAATCTGTGAATTCTCACAGAATCACAATTGAATTCATATCTTGCTACTCAGTCAGAATCTTATTAAGCTGGAGTTCCAGTCTCTGTCACAATAATCATATATGTGATGTTTGTCAGACATCCATTTAAAATGTAGACAATGGCATATAAAGAGCCTGGTTTTTATGTCCACTGAAGTTTCTCATCTTGCACTGTGTTAAAAAAATACTCTGGTAAAAGTAGAAGTACTGATTTAACTTCTTTACTTAAGTAAAAGTGTTACTATAGTAACATTTGTGTGGTCCAGGTAGCTTTGCATAAAAAGTGGTTGTCATTCGCAAGGCTACTTTTACTTTTATACTTTAAGTACATTTCAAAGCCTGTACTTTGTTACTTTTACTTAAGTAAAGAAGTTAAATCAGTACTTCTACTTTTACCAGAGTATTTTTTTAACACAACACTGTAAAAACGAAAATGTTGTGAAAACTCAAAATTTCAAGGCAACTTACTGCACTAGATTTTTGAGTTTTGAGGCCAACTCAAACTCCTACGTTTTGAAAATAGTTCAGCCAACTAATAATGTTTTGTTCAAATAATTAACTTTCATATGCTGTGCCAACTAATAATGTTTTGTTTAAATAATTAACTTTCATATGCTGTGCCAACTAATAATGTTTTGTTTAAATAATTTATCTTTCATAGATATAAAAACTTAAAATCTTAAGTTTCACATACTAAATAATTCAAAAAACAGTCATGTCAACTAATTATCTTTTGTTCAGATAATTAACTTTTGTGTGTAAAAACTAAGTTTCGACTTCTAAAAAAGCCCCCGTGCAAAATAGGGGCCCATCTAAAGCTGCTGATCTTGCATCACTTGACATAAAAGGGCCACTAGTGAAGTGACGCGCCGCAGAATACTGGCTGAAGGAAGCCTATTACTGCTCAAAGTCTAACACTGCAAAACTCCAGCTCTTCTTATCAAACGTAACAGTCACTTACCTCATGGTTACAAATGTAAACCAGCACAACAATGACAATTACCAGGCAACAAAACATTACATTCTAAGCAGACACGTTTAATAAACGGAATTCATAAAGTTACATTTGTATTTCGAACAAACTGCAAACTTTTCAGCAAAGTTTGACACAACCATTTACTGCCTTGCATCATGGGAATTGACCAGCCAATGAACCACCTGACTGCAGTACGCAAATCGGAGTTCAAGGCATAGAGCAGGCCGAAAAGGTAGGCAACTGAAAACCCCTGCAGAACTGCCCAGGAAACCCTGTTTTAGCGTGGAGCATGAAAAGAGTAATTGACCTGGCCTCAATTTGAGTCTAACTACAATTTCAAAGTGGCGCCACCATACATTTTGAAGTGAGACCAACTTATCACAATAAACTTAATACAGTGAGTTGAAGTAACTACTTTAACAAAGTTTATAATGCAATTATGTGTTTTTTGTTCTGTTTAATTGAAAATCAAAGTAAGATGAGCAATTTCAAGTTCTCGTTTTTACAGTGAAGTATCTGTACTTCTACTTAAGTACGGGAAGTGAGTACTTTTGCCATCTCTGACTGGGCCACAGATGATAAGCACAATTACATTAACCGAAAACTAACTTAATTAAAATGCCACAGCTCATACTAGTTTTTTTTTAATTATTAGAATAAGAGAATAAATCGTTATGCAAGTAGCCTACTTTTACTTTTAATACTTAAAGTACATTTAAAATCAGGTACTTTTTACTTTTAGGTCTGCTTAAGTAGGGTTGTCATTGTTGTACTTCTACTTTTACTAAAGTAAATATATCTCTGGTTATTTGTACCTTTACTTAAGCTAAGTACTGAGATTCAGTACTTCCTCCACCACTGGTAAAATCCCGTTTCTGGTGAGCAAATCAATTGGCCAATTGGCTTTCAGTCTGGGGGTTATTTCAGACACGGGCGCACACACTGTGTACAAAACTTAAATTTGCTGCTTCCTCTTTCTCTATCTCTCTTCTGCCCACTTACCACACACATAAATGCCAGTAAACCAGGAATGTTGTGTGGACTAGTCAGACCCTCCTCTGCAGCGCTGTGCAGGAAGGTCTAGCAAAGAGAGACTAGATAGAAAGTAATTATAACATGTCTGTTCTATTTCTGCAACAACAAAAAAAACAGAAATCCTTGGTGTCCATGTTTAAGTTTACTTTATTTTTTATTTTTATTTGGCCTGATAATGCAGTTTTTGTTTGGTTTTAGTTTTTTTTAGGAATTTAGTTTTATTCATTTTCAGAAACCAAAATTATTGTTCACTGTTTTTTTAATGTTTTGGTTTGTGTTTACTAACCCTGATCTGGATTGGTTGTGGCTCCCATCGTTTGGATTGATGTGCCAGTTGGGGATGATTTACTCCACATATACAGTATGGGTTGTATAATTAAACCAACCTGTGTGTGGAGTATTGTTTGTAATTGCCTGAGTACACACTAAGTATTGCCGCTGCCTGAAACGTCCGTTGTGTGGCAATAAATTCTATCAAATTGGAGTGCTGTCCTAGTAGCTTCATTTATAATTACTATTTATATTCCCCCAGGCAGCCTGACTGACACAACACACCTCATGTTGGTACACCTGTAAACCTTAATTACTCACAACTTATTATTTATCTGACTCAACATCCTTTTTTCTACCATCCTGCCATCCAGTCTCTCCATCCAACCTTCAGATCATCCATCCTTCTCACCATGTCCACCAAAACCACCCAGTCCTTCCCCGATGGGGCCTACATGTCCCTGATGAGAGGCTTGAGAGAGCTGGACCTCCGGGGCCCCTGTGTTCCCAGTGAACTGGTGCTAATGGACTATGCCTTTCCTTTAGCAATGAACAGCCGAGGCCAGGTCCTGATGGCAGCCTCTCTGTACGGCCGTGGAAGGATCGTGGTTCTGGGTCATGAGGGCTACCTGACCGCGTTTCCTGCTCTGGTAGAGAACGCTCTGACCTGGCTGAGAGGAGATGGATCTGACAACCTGTCTGTGGGGATCCACAAAAACATCAAGGCAGTTGCTGATAAAATCAGCAAATCCAGCTTCCAAGCCAAAGTTGTGGGGGCCTTCAGTGGCAATCTGGGGTTGGGGGTGTATGTGACAGATGCCTACAGCGTGGGCGCTCACGTGAAGGACCTGGTGGCATTTCTGAAAGCTGGAGGAGGAGTGCTGATAGCGGGGCAGGCGTGGAACTGGGCTGCAAATCACCCTAAGGAGAACACGCTGCTTCAGTTTGAGGGGAATAAGGTTTCTGGTGTGGCAGGGATCTACTTCTCTAAACGTTATGGGAAGGTAGAGTGCCTGCCTGTCTGCCCTCAGATCCCATCTTCATGGATGGCTTTATGGTAAGTGTATTCCCCTCTTCCATTTTGTATTTCTAGTCTCGTATTGCCAGACCTAGCTGCATAGCGCTGTGTTAGCAATGGAGTATGGTCTGGCTACACCGCATATCTATTCTGGAATAGGGGGAAAAGTGACTTATCTTTTAATCTAAAAACTGCTACATATATATGACCATTCTCCTCTTTAGACTATCCTTAATACCAAAACTTACAACTATATCATTGAAGCAATTTACTTCCACATTCAATTGTCATTTAATACATTCCAGGGTTTCGTCTGGTGAGCGATTGTAATGGAATCATAATATAACACATTTAATTAATTATAGACCTAACTTTACTTACTAAGATTCTAAAGATTATTTCAATGAAAGACTGCTTGCATTAAAACATGCACAGAATCTAAACAATCAACAAAATGTGATAAGGCTATTTTATTGAAAAACCAAACCAGCCAATTAGCAGGGCCTAATAAAATAAATGAACCGTGATGTTTTAAAGCGCGGCTAATGGTGGAATGGGTTAATCGCTGCATCCCTCTCGTGTCATTGTGAGAGGGGAGCTACGGTGGAGTTAAAGCCAAAAACAGACACCGGCTTATGTGAGGCAAAATGATCGGCATTTAACCATTTTACTTCCAATTCCACCATCCCAGAGGATTTAACACAGCATATTCAAACCTCATGAAAAATCCTTTGACATTAAACTTGACACCAAGTTTTAAGGCTTGCTTTGGACATTTTGAACAATATACAAAAAAAAGGTTAGGACCTGAAAAGTATTTAGCTTCTTCCTACTTCTTTACTATTTCCTTTCATACAAGAGTATTTATTTATTTTGCTTATTCTTGCTTTTTCTTTTGGGAAATTTTAAGTTTTTTTTGTATGTTGTTTGAAATAAAACTATTCAATTATTCATTAAAAAGTTATGAGTACTGATACAGTGCATTAGGAAGGACATTCATTAAGTTTGAAGATCATTTTCAGTGCCAAGCTACATCCTGTAACGCCCTGCAGTGCCCTGCTATGACATGAACTACTACGACTACCATTGTAGTCACTGTTCCATTGTCTTTATTATGACTATTATTGCCACTGTTCATCACACCCCCAACCGGCCCCGTCAGACACCGCCTATCAAGAGTCTGGGTCTGCCAAGTTTTCTTCCTAAAAGGGAGTTTT
Source organism: Perca fluviatilis (assembly GCF_010015445.1). Lineage (NCBI taxonomy): Eukaryota > Metazoa > Chordata > Actinopteri > Perciformes > Percidae > Perca > Perca fluviatilis. The sequence continues at coordinate 19,883,279 of NC_053113.1, read as the reverse complement.
TCCTTGTTACTGTCGCAATAGCCACTGCTAATGCTTGCTCTTGAGGGAATTACTGGAATTGTTGGGGCTTTGGAAATTATAGAGTGTGGTCTAGACCTACTCTATCTGTAAAGTGTCTCGAGATAACTCTTGCTATGATTTGATACTATAAATAAAATTGAATTGAATTTTCCTGCTCCACCTATCTCCTATCTCTGTGCTTGTCTCTCTCCCTCCTCTTTCCCTTGATACAGTGTTGGTCAGGAGTTTGAGGAGGACTTGGCGTTCTTACTCCAGGGGGTTTCAGAGTTTGACCTCCGTGATACATCTGCTTCTGAGCTTCTGGTCCACGGCCCACTAGCCTTCTCCATTGGTACCACTGAGGATCGAGGGGTGTTCCTGGGAGGATCCTACTATGGGCAGGGACGAGTCATTGTGATTACACATGAAGGACTTCTGAAAACAAAGGTGCAGTCTAAATTAATGAATGTTTTGAACACATTTCAAGAAGTCCTCCAAACCATTCAACTATAGGTTGATAATGCCTACCCTCTAATACCCATAGAACTTTATTTTTTTAATTTTTTTATAAATTAGCAAAACTAGCAGTGCCAGGGAATGTGACTCACAGGAGGGTTTTCCGTCCTTTTATCTAAACTTAACGGTCGTGGTCGAATGCACAAAAGTAGTACTAGAAGAAAATCATGACAGCTGTGGAGTGGGTGTGGTTTGGGGGGGGGAGTTCTTGTACCACACCCGTTTAAATTATATTCAGGCTTAAAGTTCTGCATAATTAAGGTTGTTTTGAGTGACAGCTGGGCTGCGGTCACAGGAAGTGAGCAAAGACTGTATGCTTCATTTGATCTGCCTTAGCTCTGTCCACGATATACCACTTTGCCCATTTTTGGATTAGCTGAAGTCAGGCACTGCCAAGATGGCAACGGCCGGAGCCACCAGGAGCCACCACTTTCATTCACTTCATTTTGGCTCTTTAGAAAACTATGGGTGACATCACAGAGACTACATCCATATTTTATACAGTCTATAGTAATTACACACGTGATGGAGAATGTGACGTACAGTAGTTCCGTGAAAGTAAAGTTATAGATAGATAGATAGATAGATAGTACTAATGGGGGGTGCAATGGCCCCTTTCCTACTTCCTAACTCTCTACTTCCAACGCCATTGCTCAGACCACACCCATTTTCGTACTCAACCTTCATTTTGATCTAAACTACACAGCTGCGAAGTTTCGTAACTGCATATTGCACGGCTGTAAAGCCATCATGGTGGCAAAATCTGGCCGCAGACATGCATCAAAACCCCCTCTGTGGTAGTTCCCGCTACAGTAGGTGTCTCCAGGGCCACATTTTGCAATGATGACACACATGCACACACAGAGACTCACAAGGTGAAAACAATACCAGAGTCGCTGTCGCTCTTGGCAAATTTTGGTTGTAATTACTGATTGTACAAACGACTGAATGTGCTATTCGGGGGGAGGACAATATCTGAAATACAGTATTTTGTGTAATTTCTTTTGCAAGATCTTAAGTTAATATAACGAGTATTCAGGCATCTGCAGTGCACTGAATAGTGTTACATACCAATCTGCAAAGCATTTTACATGATTAACTACTCTCGCTTTTGAAATGACTCTTTTCATTACAGACGCTGGCATCGTTTTGGAAGAATGCCATTAATTGGTTGGACCAAGGCCGGAAGGGGGTTGTTGGTGTTGTACCAGAGCTCAAACTTCCCAGCGAGTCAGGGTTAAAGTATGAGGAGACGGAGTTCAGGAAAGACCTGAGTGTATTTGTTTGTACAGTTTACAAGGATGACCATATGGAAGAAATCCAAAACTTTGTCGCAGAGGGAGGAGGTCTGCTGATTGGCGGACACGCATGGCATTGGTCATACACAAATGTTGGGCAAAACCAAATGATAGATTTCTCAGGTATGATAATGTAGCACACAATTTTGAGTCTATGGTTTCCATTTCAACCCACTGGCAAGTGCACAGACATGATAATATAGGATGGCGTATGCTGAGCAAAACCATTTGATGTTTACTGGACTTTAAAATACAATACAGCCCCACATAACGATTTCCACAGTGCTACATATGTCACACATGTGCAGTGTCAACGTACAAGATAGTACAGGAAGAGCAGAGAGGGGGTTTAAAATGAGGATGGTGGAGCTGCAGCAATCTTGCACCTGCGTGTGTTAATATGTCTAATATCCAACTCAATCAAAATGGATCTGAGCATACTCAGTATTAAACTTCATCACATGGAATTTCTTAATTAATGTGGTGGCAAATATTTGTAAAACAAATTTGCCATAAATGAGTTATGAGATATGAGATATGCTTATAAAAGTATTATCTTCTGTCCATCTTTTGCCCAGTTGAAATGTTTTATTGTTGCATCTGTGTTTCAGGAAACAAGATCCTGAACAAAATGGGTTTAAGCGTGTTGGTGACAATAAATGAAAAAGGATCCTACAAGCCTAGCCAGGCCAAGAAAGACACCAACCACTTCCGCCATCTTCTACGTCGCTTTGCTGCTCATGTTACCCAGGGCGAAGAATTTACAAAGCATGACGGGGAACAACTAAATATACTGACCATGAACTTCTTGAACATGAAGGCTTATGACAGCTACTCCTACACACAGGTGCTGTCCATCCTCACTGATGTGTTGAAGAAGTCCGGCATGCCACAGGTAGGCAGTATTTGACTTTATAGTCTATTAATGAATCTATGAAGTTTCATTAATCTAGTTCAATTTATGGTTTACTATTTACAGTAAATCGCACATTTAAAAAAAACTGTATAATAAAAATAGTTGAAAAACAATAGCAATATAATACCATAGTAATATAATGTGCATAGTTTGTGGACAATACATGTGCTGGTGAGCAGTACCATTGAGTCAGAGGTTAGTTTCCCTGCTACTGAGATTGATATGGCCTTCAGGCTGTTTGGAGAACTTGCAGCATTCTTGAGAAGAGCTCATGCGATCGACTTCACACTTGACACGTTTCTGTGCATTCATGTATACACATACAGACAGAAAGAGATTCCTTCCTTCATATGATGCTGGTACAGTGCCAGCTATTGGTCAAATGGCCCGACATTTGTCAAGGCCATTCAGACATCATATCAACACATGCCCACTAAATGGGATTGCAATAGCACATAGAGTTCAGTAGATATGACATTTTAATATAATATAAGCCCTGCCCACAGTATTTGAGCAAACTGTGAGGGCCAGCTTTAGCAAAACTGTTGCAACATTAGTTTCTTATGTTAACAGGCCATTTTAGGTTGTTGTTATTTAACACACAAAAATTGTTTGTGGTCACAACATAAGGAGCAATGCCTGCAATGATTGACTGACAATACAAACATACTGTACTTTTTACATTTCAAAATTTATTTTGCAATTTGGTTATGTACCACAAACACATTTAGTTGTCATCACTAAGGCCGGCCATTTCATTTATATTGTTGCCCTCACTGTGTCACCACAGGAAAACAATCCAACCAAGGTTGTGTTACAGAGATCTGTTTTATACCTATACATATTCCCTTTATGTCAAGGTGAGTGAGAAGAACCCTGTTAAGAGTCCAAAAGACCGCCTACTCCTCAGTTTAGGGGCAGCGGTATATAACACTTGCCCAGATCCTGATGCCCTCCTGCCCTTCCTCATCAAGGATATCCCCTCAATGCCAGTTGTTAAAAACCAAAGGATCAGGATTAATACGAACACAGCAGGTAAGTCCACATTGTTGTGAACAAATGTGTAAAATTATTATAAAATAAACATGCAGACCTGTAATTTGTCTGAATACAATTTAATATGTCACACTAGTGTGTGTGGTACTACATTGCATTAATATGAAGAATGTAAAATGTCTCTTGTGCCTTACATACAACTCTGAGTATAACGTTTGTTTGTTTCTTTGTATGTGTGTCAGGAGAGATGGAGTGGATCAGTACAGGTCTGTACCTTTCTCCTGGTATGAAGACCGAGATAATCATACCAGCAAACATCGTCAACAAGAGCTGGATGGTACAGTACACAAAATCAAATTATTACTGAGCCCATTATGTTTTTGTCAAGGTTCTGCTAATTCAGATTACCAAATCAAGTCAAGTCAAATCTAGTCTATATCCTTGACGTTCCACTTCCTGGATTGCTCTGGTGCTGCAGGAAATACTGCCGGATGCATGTATGTCCGTTTCCTTCTGCTTTCTTTGTGTAGGAATTCTAAACTCTGGTGGATTTATGAGGACTGTGGTTGACACTCCTCAGATCTCTGCAGGGTAAATTGAGACAGCTAGCTAGACTATCTGTCCAGTCTGAGTTTTCTCTCGCACAACTATTTTGAAGCAGCTCTGATTGGTTTTAAGAAATGGCAATAAACCAGAGCACATTTTTCTCACATCCCGAAATGCTATGTGGAGTAGCCAGACCCTCCTCTGCTCCACAGTGTGTGGATGGTCTGGCAAAGTGAGACTAAATCAAATCCATTCTGTCAGTAGCCCAAAATCACTTCTTTTTTTTCACAAAGGGCATCATAATATGTAAAGCCTATGTCAAGCTGTTTTAACATAAAATCTAAAAATGTTTATCTCAACAATTGAAATTATTGAGCAATAATTCAAAAATTCAGGGTAATTAGCATTTGTGCGTAATTTTTATCTAATTAATTCACATTTTTGAATTATTGAGATAAAAAATTTGAATTATCGAGCTCAATAATTCATTTATTAAGATAAAAAATGACGCACATATCTATTTATATTTGCAGATATCAATCTTAATCATGAAGGAAACCAATCGGCGTAGCTAGTTAAAAAGTGTTGGACAACGATACATTTTTTGCCGAAACTTGCCTACATTTCATGAGCACTTTGTAAAAGTTAACATGGAGGCCATAGGGAGCACCGGGATGTCAGAAAGCGCAACTTTGTAATAACCTGCGCTAGAAGGGAGTTAGAGTTAGAATCTTTCAGGGATTCTTTTCGTCACAATCGAGGCAGCATTTAATCTCCCAACACCAGCCATGTTCAAGGGATGCTTCAGCTCATTCAAACTTTCTAAAAGTTCGCAAAATGTTTCTGTTCTCAAATGGTTTTCTAACCGGATGCAAATTTGCGATAACATTAGAAATTATTTGCAATTAATGGCATTCCACCGATCCTCGCTGCAAGTGTTTTTCAATTGTAAAAATTCTCCTTCAGACTTAATCTAATACACCCGCAACCATGATGCACTGTACCTCTCCTACTGTTTATGCCAGGCAGAAAACGACATCTACACCAGAATGCAAATGTAATTCCCACCCCTCCAGCTCATTAACCTGGAATTATTGGGATACAAAATTTCAATTTTTAAGATAAAAAATGTATTAATTTAGATCAAAAATTTGAATTATTGAGATCAATAATTAATTTCTGATTTAAAAATTTGAATTATTGAGATCAAAAATGTTTAGATTTTATGTTAAAACGGCTTGTGATAAAAGACACCCTCTATGAATTTATATTGAGCAAACATTTATCAATATTATATCTATATCAGGCATGTCATGAAATGAAAATATCATTATTGCATTCAATCCTTTCAAATGGCATGGCCATTTCATTTGTTGTTTAAATTGCTCATATTATGCTATTTGGCTTTTTCCCTTTCCTTTATTATGTTATTTAAATCTTTGTCCCATTGTATGCAGTTATAGGTTTACAAAGTGAAAAAGCCCAAAGTCCAACCCAAAGGGACTTACCATCTCCAACAGAAAACACTGTTCACAAACTGCTCCAAACAGCTCTGTTGTAGTCCAGCCTTTACTTCCGTGACAAACGTGCGTCACTTTGTAACACGTTATAATGCTCGCCTAGCTGCTAGCATGGCACGCCCTGATCCTCTGCAACTGACTAGCTAGCAGTACTTACCTAGGTACTGCACATGTGCGACTCCCAACAAAGATGGAACAGAAGTGAGATGCCTCACTCTGTAGCTAAAACAGAGAGCTCAACAAACAGGGTGAAAAGAGGAGCTGTAGCAATTTGCAGTACAACAAAAATATAGTGTTTTTTGAAAATTAAACCACATAAACCTATTCTGGTACAACCTCTAAATACAATTATGAACCTGAAATGAGCATAATATGAGCACTTTAAGGTTTAAAATGCAACATACTGTCCTTTCATGAAACCATTTATGTATGCTATTCTGTCCCGTTTAGTATCGATTGACTTATATGCATCTACTGATCAATCTAACTAGAGTCCAGTAGACTTATGATACAGGTTTTCAAGGCAGTGACACATCCCCTTTCTTCCTCAGATCCAGATAGGTTGTCAAACAGACATACTGAAGGCTGACGAGTTGAAGAGAGCACCAAGTGTTTGTGAGCGATTTCCTGTGACCACAGAGAAGATGCAGGTGTCAAACCTGTGGGGGGGACTCATCTACCTGGTGGCTCCACCCAACACAAAGGTGCAGGGGGCAGAGGTCATAGTGCAGATGGCAGTGCTTGCTCCTTATTACAAGTCTGGTGAGTGTGTGTCACTGTCTGCTCCACAAAAGACTGTATAGAGAATCCAGTGCACATCATGCAGCAGTTCGCAGTTTGCTGCCTAGGAACCAAGTTTCTGGTCTAGTTTGTATGTTTTCTTTCAATAGATTCACAGCACTTTGTATTCATGAAACCCATTTAGTGCTGTAGAAGTGTTGACATGCTTGTTTTTGGCATGAGGACTTCATGCTGTATACTCTGCATACAATGGGACTTTTGATGAATAATAACAATAATTCAAAGCTCTGTTTTGATTTCACCCCAACACCCAACCTTTGTCTATTTTAGGCAGACATGAATAAAGTACTAGAGACCCAGACTTGAGTAAAAGTACAAGTGCTCTATCAAAAAAGTGATTTGAGTAGAAGTTGAAGTGCTCTTTAAGCACCACACTTAAGTGGAATTACTAAAGTATTCAACATTTTTTGTACTGAAGTATTGCAAGTAGTTTATTTTAAAATCTACTACTCAAGTACTGAAAGTAAAAGTACAAGTATAAAAAACAGTCAAAAGTTTGAATATCATATTGTTTGTGTTGTTTCGTGTGTTTGGCCTGGTGTGCCATTTGCGTATTATATTTGTAACTTGCCTTGTTGTGTTTCTTTGGATTCAGCGGTGAATTTTGGGGGCCATTGTTTCGTGGTCTTACGGGGGGGCGGAGTGGGCACTTCATTCTGTGTGAGTTGTCTTCCGCAACTCACACATGAGGGGGGCATGGGCTCTGGGTGGGGCCGGAGGTGGTCTTCTTCCTCGCCCTCACCGCCACGATCGCTAGGGGTTGGGGGTGGTGTTTCTGGTTCTTCCATCTCGAGGCGAACTGGCGGAGCTCAGGTGTTCTCGGTGCGAGCAGGCAGCAGAGCGTAAGGCAGAACGGGAGCATGTACGGTCTTCTTATAAGCTTGATCGCTTGATTCGCTCAATGATGAGCCACCTTCATCAAACCTGGTAACAAAAATATTTACTGAAGTAAAAGTGGAAGTAGGAGAAAAAAATAATACTCCAGTAGAGTACAGATACAGCCTTTTAGTACTTATGTACAGTAGTGAAGTAGTTCTACTTTGTTACTAATACTATACATCTCTGATTTTAGGTGTGACAACAGCTGCTGATTGGTCGATGCTACGCACAGCTCCCTCACCCTGGGCAGAGTTGGAGTTTGACAACGTCAACCTTACTGTACCATCAGATGTTGTTCGAGACCTGGAGCGCATTGATGTGGTGGCAGCGCTTTGGAATGACATCATGAAGGGCATTGCAGATTTGGCTGCCATACCACACAAATTTGCCCGCAAAGAACGCTTTGTAGCAGATGTGCAGATTTCTGCTGGTAAGTGTGTTTTGCTGTCACATTCTCACATGTTCAATCTAATGATTTCTCCACTGCATGTGCTGTAAAAGAAGAATTTATTTAAACCCTTACACCTGTTTATAAATAATTAAATTGAAAGTGTGGTGTATTTTGTAGCGATGCTGCGTTGCTGTGTGGAAAGGAATCCGCCGACACTGTTTCTTGATTATAAAGGTTTATTTACAACAAGGAATTCAGCATCATGTACGAGCCCTGAAGAGCCTGGAGAGCGACCAGTTTCCCAGATTCTCAAAAGTCACTCTAAAGTTCTTTGTGTGTGTGCCACATGTGTATATTCCATGAATTGGGGTGGGATCGATAACTGACCAATGGAATATGCAGATACAATAAGATGGCCATATACCTCAAAAGAAAAAAGGTTTGATGGATTTTCAGTCTTAGTCCCAGATCCCATGTACTTGCTGTACAATTCCAAGATCTACAGTGGGTGAACAAGTTTATTGCTTAAGGATTATGACTTACTATTGGCATACAACCACTATTAGTTGTTACCACATATTGAAAACACATAAAAGGCATATATAAGTATATACGTTTTAAAATGTAAACTTCTAATTAGCTCAGTGACTCACAAATGGAAACTCCTCTCTAAATGTTTGAGTGTCACTCCAGAGGATGTGTTTGGGAGATATCACTCGTAAAGTGCATTGGCATAGCTTTAGAACTGTAAAGATACATTCCTGTAACACTATTTATGTTACTATTTTCTCACCATCCAGGTTTCATGCATTCAGGCTATCCAATCATGATCCACACAGAATCAGCAAATGAGCTGGTCAGACCAGGTGATGCCAGAACCAAAGGCCTGTGGGGAGAAATTCATGAACTGGGACACAACCAACAAAGAACCTGCTGGGAGTTCCGACCACACACCACAGAGTGTACATGTAACCTGTGGTCAGTGTATGTTCATGAAGAGGTGCTGGGGCTCAACAGGGAAAAGGTGAAGTAAATTAGTTTTATTTTAGATAAACGACCCAGGCCCAGAAAAGACAGGTCTGTAAGTGTATGTATTGTGATACATTAACAACGGAGTTGTTTTTTTCTGTGATCACATTGTTTTTATAGTCCTGTTATTTCCCCTTAGTTAACATTATAATATAATGAGTGTAACATCTTCAATGCAGGCTCATCCATCTATGACCTTAACAGAGCGCAAGAGACGTGTAGACGAGTATGTTAAGGGGGGCAAGAAACTCAGCGACTGGACAGTGTGGGTGGCCCTGGAGACATACCTGCAGGTGAAAGAGAATTACTGCATTTTACATCATGCAGAGGAAATATGCTTGGGTCACACTGCCGTCAACATTTATCTAAAATTGGAACTGTACACAGGCAAGAAATGCAAGTGAATTAAGAAACAATGCGAAGCGGTATGTCCTCTGTATGTTGCACAATATTCTTCAGCATTACCTGCCCTTCATCAAGCTAAACTGACCTTTGTCATGTTTTGCTTTAATTTGGAAGTATCAACTCTGTAGCTAAACCATTGGGCCTGGTCAGGCTCAGCCTATTGGACTTTTGTGCTAGTGATGGATTATGCATAATGAACACCATTTTCAGCCATGAGGTGGTTTGCAATTGTAAACCAGTAAGAAGGCTGACCTTGGAACATGTCGCTAAGACTGCTTTACAAGAATATTACGGAATAATTTTTCTTCCTTTATTCTGGGGGAAGTAGAGTTCTTTTGCATTGGAGAAGTAGACATTTTGATATGGTGCAGCTTGTTGAAAAAGTCATGATTTTAGTTATAATTCATTGTGTGTCTTTACCAAATTAAGGACTGAGCGACATTACAATCTGAGCAGCCCCATTGCCATGTGTCTAAAGTAGCCTCTTAAGACTTTTCTAGTTTATTGCAGGTCACGTGTTAACTCTCTCATAAACTTTCATTCCTTCATCAACCCACTGTCTATTCACATTTCCCTCGACCTCTGTTTACTTCTATGTAGCTCCAAGGAAAGTTTGGCTGGGATGCCTTTAAAAAGGTGTTTGCTGCCTACCACAAGATTACCGACTATCCCAGTGACAACCACGGAAAGATGAACCTGTATGCTGAGACTTTCTCCCAGTCTGTGAGGATGAACCTGACGGGATTCTTTAAGGCCTGGGGCTGGCCCATAGATAGAGCCACTGAGAAGAAACTCTCCAACCTGCCTCTCTGGAGTGACCACCCGATGGTCTAGTATGAATGAATTTCAGACTGCAGCTGATTAAAAGTGCAGTCTATAATAATTACTAGTTCCAATTGAAAGGTAAATTTCAAGTCTTCTTTGAGGGTCATATTTACTCTAATATTTTTAAAGACATTTGGATGTTTCTTTTATGGAAAAGTAAGCTGTGTCTTTCATATGTAGGTCATGTGCTCTTAGGTTGTTAAAGGTTACGCTATTACTTCTACATTAATTCCTGTAATTGCTTTTTGGATGATGTTTTTACACTGTACGCCTCAAGGGGTGGTTTATCTTTTTGACAGAACAAGAAAAACAATTTAATTCATTCATTAATACAATATAGTACAGTACCTGACAGTTGACTCAGGCTCTTTGCATAAGGCAGATACTTTTTTTACATTCTTTTCCAGTTTTGTATGTTGATAATTGTCTTTACTGTCAATGAAAAAGACACAACTGTCACTGTCATTTATTTTCATTCATCAAGTTGTGGTTGAATAAGAATAATAATATGGGATGCATTAAAGCTGTTGAATTTTATCACACAGTACACCATGTGGGCAACAGTGTTTTTAAAATGAAGCATTTGGAGCAGCTTTGCTTATTTGATGATTTTTACGTACTCGCTTGATTCTTGCAATCTTTTGGGTGGGTGACATTAAAGAGGGAATGGCATCAACAATTATTGTTTCATCGTCCCTTTGTCATCCTTTATGCCCTGCAGTTGTTGTAAAACAGCTCCCCTACTGTCTCTTTGGAGAACTGCTGGAGGAATTCTCCCAGTTCATCCAGAGAGAGCTTCTCCACCCAGTTGTCCTCTGTGTTCCTCGCTGTTGCAGCACCACTCTGAATGGGTCTGTCATTGTTGTCCACACAGCAGTAGGCAGTCCACAGGTAGTCTGGGATGTTGACACGCTTCACATTGTTTTTCACAATCCAATTGTCTGCAGAGGGAATGGCACCAACCAGCACATAGGCCTTAGAGCACTTGTCCCGGAAAAGGTCAGTGAGCTGGGACTCGTGGATTCTCCAGGCATTCTGGTTCAGCTTGGGGTTCTGAGGAACCACATTTGTCAGGGTGAAAGTGGCATTGCGGCTGGGGACTGGAAGAGGAATGGAGAATTACAGGATGTTTTGCAAGAAATAAAGTGCAAGACAAAAAATAAAGTTGTGTATTGTAAAGGTGGCTTGATATGATACAGAGAGAGAGAGAGAAAGATTAAATAGATGTGTAGAGTAGTAGCTGGATCATTCTCATTCTACCAGGTTTGAAAATTTCACCAACATAAACTTTAAAATAGTTGTTTGCTCATCGTAATTTTTTTCTTAGATTTGATATTATTAAATGTTTAGTTGCTGCAGATTAAGGAATACTTTAATTAATTTCATGATCACAAGTATATAAAACATGGAATTTTTTTTGAGCAATTCCCTTTTGTCTATGATAAACATATAAATATTAATATGAAACAGACCTGGCAATTAGTAATTACTGTAAGTATCTGAAAAGGTCCAATTTAATATCAACTGATCTTTATGATTTAGGACTGAGATAAGATTCCAAATATTTCTCTGGCTGTAGCCTCCCATAGTGTAGCCGCCCATTGGTTGTCCAATGGTTGCTATGACATCAGACACTACAGACACCCAACCATAGAGACCAAAAAGCATAAAATAAATCTACCTTTCATGATTCAGTTTTGATATAGATTGATGCAAAGTTTAGCTGTAAGGATTATGTTTAGATACAGAGGGCTGTTATTCTACATCTGTCAATGAATATCCTCTTATATCACAGCAAAATAATCTCAAATGCAAAAAAAATGTATGTATGTTAAACATGAGTAAAACAATATTAACTAGTGTATGTGCACGTTATCTTCCATTATCAAGTAAGTGAACTTTTAGTGTGGGGGCCATTTTGCCATTGGGATCATCACAAAAACAAAAACTGTGTATCATTGACTGGACTGGATTATAATTTCGTGGAATATGTTGTTTGGTTATCAATTATTTGTTATCTTTATATCAGTTGATGAACAACAAGCTATCTTAAATGACAAGTATGTGAATTGGTGGGGGGTCACTGGACACAGAGAATCCCTTCTTTCATTAAAGATGGCTAAAGCATTGATTTAAAGCAATGATCTTTCCGTCTTGTATCCAGGGGTGGAATATAATGAAGTACATGTACTCAAGAGCTGTACTTCGGTTCAGTTTTGAGGCACTTGTACTTTACTTGAGTTTTTCAATTTTAGGCTACTTCATACTTTTACTCCATTGCATTTGTTTGATAACTTACGTTACAATGTATAGATTGAAATTATCATTACAATATATAAATCAACTTTATGATGTATTATTATTATTAGCCTCACCTTTACAAGCTGCAACAATAAAATTATGCTTACACATTTCCTTACACATTAATGCATCAATAATTATAATCCACTAATATAATAAACATTATTCTGAAATGGGGCATTCTGCATAATAAGTCCTTTTACTTTTGGTACTTTAAGTATATTTTGATGCTAATAATTTTTACTTTTACTTAAGTAAGATTTGAATGCTGAGTATTTTTAGATTTTAGTATTGTAACTTTTACTCAAGTAAAATATCTAAATACTTCTTCCACCACTGCTTGTATCAGAGGTCTCCAATACATCACCCCTGTTGAACGCAACTGACACCTTCACCTGGTGGCTACTGCCACCTACTGACCTCAATCCCAAAAATCACCCATGTTCAACCTCCGTTACCTGCATGGTGTCCGTTGGGGTTGAGGTGACCACGGTCGAAGCCGGAGTGTGTATAGTCCTCATTCAGAGCCTGTTTCTCTCCTTGGTAGACCCCAGGGTGGTCTTTCTCCAGCCAGTACCCATCCTTCATCTCTGCTTGCCAAGACATTCTTACCAGCTGTAAGGCAAAAACTTTTAGATTTAGACATACAGCGGTTGTCACTGAGCCTTATATAGCAGGAGTACTCAATTGGCTTTGCCTGGGGTCCACTTTTGCAAAAGCTGGGGGCAAATTAATAGGTAAACCAAATGAATAACCAAATAAAATGAATCAACATTAAAAAGGCCCATAACTCATCTTTCTTTGAGGTCCTTTGTTTTCAAATTAACTGACTTATAAACTAAATTCACTTAGCAGAAGGATTGACACTAGGCCTATATTAGTTTTTATGTATATAATCTTATAAACTTTGGCACCTTATTTAAATTCCAAGTATTCCCAGTGTGTTAATTTATTTTCGTTGTGAATAAGAACATTTTTGGCAGGTCACCTGGCACCATTGGAATTATGGAATTGGCATTATGCACAGGGTTTATACTTTACAACCCAAACTCTACCAAAAATAACACAAACACACTGTCACAAAAGCACAGTCAGCACATTATACTGTCTTCTCCATACTTGATAGTTATGACACAGATTCTGCTGATTTTGACCACATCAATACTGTAGATTTCCATATACAATACACACCAGTACACCAACCTGAGGCTCTACAAACCACCTTTTCTCCCTGCCACCCCCATTGCTGGGCTGGAAATGATAGGCAGAATAGACAGCAATACGATGGTTGGTGTCATACAGTGTGGCAAAGTGGTACCTGGTGGGGCAAAGATTAAGTATAGTGATTTAGAGATTAAACATTAAGACGTAAAAAAACATTTAATGCTGAAAAATAGTAAGATGATAGCAAAAGTCAGATTTTTACTTTTAAGAATCAAATGATAAATTATTACAATAAACATTATTTACAATAAACTGCAATACAATGCAGTTATATAAAAGTTAACATTATAGTGCTGTGTAAACGGTATATTGTAGTATATAGGTCTAAATTCCACTTTCCGCACTTACCCTACCTGTTGATGAAGCGCTGACAGAGATGGGCAGCACCGGCTGTAGACGCGCCCCACTCTGGCACCTTCTCTTTATAGAAGTACCTCATACATTCTGGAACGTCCTGGGACAAAATAACACATTGTCCAAAGTGAGTCAGTTACACAACACACACAGATTTAATGCTCCTTAAAGTTATAAGGACACAAACCTCAAAACGTTCAACGACATCTGCATGGACAGAGAAGAGAAGCGAGAGAAGAGCGCACAAATGGACCAAGGTTTGCATCCTGGACAAAACAAAAAAGAGATACATAAGATAAACATGTGAATACATTTCACATTTGTTCAACAAGGCAGTGTGTGTATTTTTACTTAAACAGCTTAGTCCTGATCAGTTTGTTTGTAGTATCTGTGTTTCTATGTTTGTTGTTTCCACTCACCTGCAGGTGCACCTGTCTGCCGCCACAGTCTGCCCTGAGCAGAAACTGGCCTTTATATATGAGCTCTCCTCACTGTTCACCTTGTTTGGCCTTTGCTTTTATCTGAACTCCTGTTAACACGTGATATTTGTTTGCAATGAACCAGAATTTGGTCACCATATAAGGTGTGGATGTGGATGACCAATTGGGAGTGTGTGAAAATGGAACAGTGATATGTACATTGCCAATATTAGCACTGCTAAGGTATGATTCCCAGGGGATTTGTAAAGATGTGAAATAACATACTGTATATGAAGAGGACATTTTATTTAATTTTATCCAACTGTATTTTACTTGAGTATTTCCACGTCCTGCTACTTTATCCTTTTTACTCTACTACATTTATTTGATAATTTTTTTAGTTTTTAGAATGTCACATGCTTCCCAGCAGATGTATCAAGTTATTAAAATTAGGTCCACCTTTACCAGCTGCAACATTGAAGTGATGTACACATTAATGCATCGATAATTGGAATCCAATATAATAAACATTATTCTGAAATGGGCCATTCTTTTCTTTTTCTTTTGAGTACTTTTGGTATTTTAAGTATATTTTGATACTGATACTATTGTACCTTTGGTATTTGTACTCTGCGATATTGCTACTTTTACTTAAGTTAAAGATCTGAGTACTTCTTCCACTGGTTTTAAAGCATTTTAAAATCCTGTTTTTACATTTATGCATGAGTAATAATAATTTAAGGTAATCTTACTGCTTACATGCTTACTCAATGCCATTTTTCTTCATTGAGTATTTTTACCACCAGTGGTTTTGAGACTTAAGTCATGTATTGCCTAATACTGTATGAAATCAAGCACTACAATCAATACACAACAGTCTATTTTTAGCAACTGTCTAATTCTTTGGCAACAAGATCATTTTACACAGTTACTGTAAGTCAGTCTGAGTTTGTGGTGATGCTGAGATGAGACATTTAAGTGGAATGTGTGTTCCAGTGCGTTACACTTGTCACTGACTCTAATAACGTGTTCTAATAACACAAAAACACTGATGTTCATTCCTGTTATTTGATATTAAGTTGACCTCCTGGAATATTTACAACATGTGCTTTTGATAGATTCACTCACAATCTCCAAAAGCCAATTTAGGTTAGGTAACACCAAGATATCTGTTCATGTGTTGTATTTCCCACGATCACAGCACAAGCTTTGGCGAACCTCACATGTGGATTCCTCCCAGTTCTCTAAGTCAACAAAAAACTGCTCCTAATGTGTGAAGAAGATATTTAACTTGCTCTTTATGCTTTTGATGTTTTGTTTAATCACTTTGAATTGCCTTGTTGCTAAAATGTGCAACATAAATACACTTGCCTTGCCTTGCTCTATGTGCCCAGAGAGGTCAGGAGGTCAGTTTCAGCTTCGACTTTGTGATCTCCATCCTGCAAAAGGACACATCAGCAGACTTGCTCTTATGGAGACTTCCCAAAATTGAAACATGTCGCACATTTCTTCTCCAGTACACCAGGATTTATTCAACATTTCTTTTTTAGAAATTTACAACAGAAATATAAATGACCATAAATACAAAATGTACATTATCCACCGCCCAAGACAATTGTGATTGGTTTAAAAAAATAAAAATGCCAATAAACCAGAGCATGTTTTCCTCCCATCCCAGAATGCTATGTGGAGTAGCCAGCCTCCTCCATCGCGCTTTGGAGGAGGGTCTGGCAAAGCGG
This sequence comes from Perca fluviatilis, assembly GCF_010015445.1. Classification (NCBI taxonomy): domain Eukaryota; kingdom Metazoa; phylum Chordata; class Actinopteri; order Perciformes; family Percidae; genus Perca; species Perca fluviatilis. The sequence goes on along the minus strand of NC_053113.1, from coordinate 19,867,120 downwards.
AGACTACGTTGACCATAACACATCCATCTTTTAACTAAATATCCTGTTGTTTCCAAATAATCCTATTTGAGAGAACAAATATACTTGATAAAATGGCTTCAGGTCTAGTTACTCATATATAATAACCCTCTCTAGGTTAAAATTCCCAATTTAGAAATCAAGAGCTCCTCCCTCTTCAGGAGAAACTTCTCTAAGTCATCCTTTGCCAGAGATAACGTCTCAATTTCTGTATATTAGTAGGAAGAGACTGGATGATTCATTTTATAAAAGAAATGTGCTGCAACTGGATATATCTCTTTTTACACCACTACTTTTATCTTCTGTAATGTACTGGAGTAATGGTGGCGCGCACGAGTGCAGCGGCTTACAGCTCTCTAGAATGGTGCTTAGTTTGGATTTTTTTCTTGTTTTTGGTAGTTGTTTCGGAGAACTGTCAAGCAAATCGTGTCTACAGTTGTCAAGAACTTATTAACTGGGGATTACAGCTCAATGGAGTCATTACTCAGGACTTCCATCGAACTAACAACATTCCCCCGGCGATAGCGAGACCACCAGGCTCTCCCTGGATTGTTGTCGGCTCTGTCAAACAGCGGAGGCAGTGAAGGGAGAGGAAGCAGAAACGGGACTGCAGAGCTGGATTGCTTGCCAGGCTACGGAAACAACCGCACAAGCCACCGCTACCGAGCATATTTCTGTCTCAGTTTTACATATATAGCTACTGTATGTTTTAAAATGATTGATCTTACTGGAGTGGCTCTACAATCTCATTGTACGTAAATGCAATGAAAATAAAGGCATTCATTCGGCATTCATTCATTCAAATAGCCTAATAAAAATAATGTTTCAAGATTTTTCTTTTTTTTTCTTTTGAAATTTCTTTTTGAATTTCTTATGAAATATAATGATATGTTCTAAATTACTATCCAACAGTATGGTGTCGGCTGGCTTTGTTTTAGTTTCCTAGTTACATTTGATTTCCATTGTCAGTTTCCTCTGTTTGCCTGCCTTTTTCTGTTTCCTGTGTTTCCAAATTATACGGCATGTATCACTATTTTCTGAAACCAGACAATCAATAAATTAATCAAGAAAACCATCAGCTGATTAATCCGTAATGAAAATAATCATTTGTTGCAGTCCTATACAAAATAGTTTTAAAAAACTAGCTCCAACTCAACCAACTCCAACAATACAATGCTGGTTAAACATTATTGCATGAGTAATACTATAATATCTAATGATGTATTATATTATGATACAACCATTTCTGCAAACCTTTACTTTTGGTATTAAATAAATTTTTTCTGATTATGTGTTTTTCAAGAATGTTTTTAATCCTTTAAGAAACTTTTGTTTAACTAGAAAATGCATTTCCTGCAGAAAATAATTGTGAATGCTGAAAAGCAAAATTGCCAAAGCTAAACTGGATTGCTGGCATAATTGTGTAAGAAGAAGGTGAAGTGGTAAGAATAGTTAAAAAAAAGTGGAAATGGTTTTAATTAGTACAAATTTCATTGAAATGTTGAATAATACCAATAATGTATTTAACAAAAGTGGAATATTTAAGGTTTAAAAAAAAAAAGAAAAGTCATAGTATAGGTTTGTCAAAAAAAGTGATAGTCATATTATAGCATGTCAAAAAAACTAATGAAAAATTCATTGAATAGTATAGCAATAAAACTCATAGTATGTCGAAAAAGGGATAACAAAGTCATAGTATAGTTTGTTGGAAAAAAGTAATTAAAAAGACATAGTATAGTATGTCGAAAAAAGTCATAAAGGTCATAGTATAGAATGTTTAAAAAAGTGATAGTATAAGATAGTAGTAAAGTCATTGTATAGCATATCGGAAAGAAAATCATAGTATAGAAAGATGTTTTCTTAGTATGTCGAAAAAGTGATAAAGTCAGTATAGTATATTCAAAATTGTCATAATATAGTGTGTTGAAAAAAATTGTCAAAAAGTCACAGCATTTCGAAAAAGCAATTAAAAAGTGGTATGGTATGTCAAAAAAAAGGCAAAGTATAGTATGTCGAAAAAAATCATAGTGTAGTTTGTCGAACAAAATCATAGTATAATGTCGAAAAAATGTCATTAAATAGTCACAGTATAGACGAAAAAAGTCATAAAAAGTTTGTGTAGTATATGGAAAAAAGTCATAGTATAGAAAAAGGCAAAGTATAGTATGACAAAAAAAGGTCATAGAATATTACGTAGGAAAAAGTAACAAAAAAGTCATAGTAGAATATGTCGAAAAAAAGTGGTCAGCTGGCAACAAAAAATAGGCGACGCTGATGCGTAAATCAACACTTCCCCATCAGTCAGGACCAAGATCTGACCATAATTACACTTGTGCTTTCCATAAACTGCCGTAAATAGCCTATTATTTCAGTTGCAATCCTGCCAGTGGAAGTGATCGTGAGAGCAAATAAAAAATATAAAAAACATAATTCAAACCGCTGTGCGCGTTGGCTCAAGAAGCAGAGAAATAGCTAATATGTAATTCATTCCCATTCAAATCTATATATTTCATAAATATACCCATCAGGGAATGTTTACGGCGTTGTCGGTCTCTAAATGTTTTAACTTTTATGAGCGCACTCTTCCCCCGTGTCTCTCTCTCTCTCTCTCTCTCTCACCCCGCACCGAGCTCCGCCTGATCTTCTATAAGAACGGTGATGCCGTTATCAATCGAGTAGGCCTATTGATTGGTCAGTAGGCGGTGCTTTAACCGGTTGATCTCTGATCTCCAACATAACCTGCTCCCGACCAGGTGAGGCGTCCAGCATGAGTTACCACGGCGATTGAACCCGGTAACAAGTGATCCACCTTCGTGATAAAGAAAACCCTGGGTTGAACCTGAAGTTAGCTGTTAACCCCAAATCTTGCTTCGTAGTACAGGCATCTGGCCTCATAATGAAAGCATGTTTACCTTAGCAAAAGTGCCAAACAGCAGCTCCATTACCTTGTTCTAGTTCTGCCTGCAGAGCCTGGTAAAAAAAAGTAGGTTTGGAAATTTGTGTTACTTGTGCTTATTTATTTTTATGTATTATTATTTTATGGATTTTATTTTTTAAGTACTTGAATTTACCTGGATTATTTTAATGTAAGCTATTTTGTAATTAATTAATTTTTATTTATTTTATTGATTGGATGAACTATAATTTGCCTAAAGATGATTATTTAGTATTTTTGTCCGTCTGATTGAATGCTTATGTTAAAAAATAAATCAGACGTCGTTACTCAACAGTTACTCAGTACTTGAGTAGTTTTTTCACCGAGTACTTTTTTACTCTTACTCAAGTAATTATTTGGATGACTACTTGTTACTTTTACTTGAGTCATATTATTCTGAAGTAACAGTACTTTTACTTGAGTACAATTTTTGGCTACTCTACCCACCTCTGCACACACACACACACACACACACACACACACACACACACACACACACACACACACACACACACACACACACACACACACACACACACACACACACACACACAGTAAAAAGTAATAAAGGAATGGAAGATTGTCTCCATGCAGTTGCATTCAGCTCACATCTGTGAGCTTTGAGTCTTAATCTAAACAAATCATTCTTATTGTCATGCTTGCAGTCCCAGAATGATACATAGATTACATGTTCGGGTGGAGAGATAGGGAACTAGTGCACCATCACAGTGCGTACCAGGTGCCTTGTGCTCCATTTTGGTTGGTTGAGCAGTGTTAGGAGTGAGGGATAAAGGAGTCCTAGTACTGTTTTTTCCTGCAACTTGGCACCCTAAAGCGCCTCCCAAAGCCATTAAAAAGTCAAAGTGTAGTATGTCCAAAAAGTTCATAGTATAGTATGTCGAAAAAAGTCATAGGAAAATGTAATCAAAAAGTCACGGTATAGTAATTGTATAGTATGTCGATAAAGTCATGGTATAATATGTTGAAAACGGTCATTGTATTAGCCTGGTTGACACCAGACCCTTCTCAGTTGTAAATGAAAGTAGAGCAAATCTCAAATTTGCCGGAAGTTTGTCAGGGTTTTCCCAGGCTAGAAGTTTTGAGGTCCAATACACTAAGTGAAAGAGACAAATGTGCAAAACCCATAAACAGTTTAGATAGCTCAGAGTAATAAGAGACTGATTGGAAGACAGAAGGTTGAGTCTTCAAATCTTATAAGTCTTTTGTAAGTTTTGAGGGCCAATATACTAGGTGAAAGAGACAAATATGCCAAAAACATAGCTTTTGTGTCAGGTCAGGTAGCTCAGAGTGATAAGAGAATGGTTGTAAGATATAAGGTTGAGTGTTCAAATCCTACAGGTTGCAATTAGTTCAAGAGCTACCTTACAGGAATGAAGAATACAAATAGTTGTTGAGAAAAGTTGTGTTTCTTATAGTCTCTATCCCAACCTGGTGCTTTGGAGAAATAAATGCACTTTTTGACACATATGATATACCTTTTTTATCACTTTTTCACTTTTTCAACATGCTATACTATGACGTTTTTATCACTTTTTTCGACATATTTACCTTGACTTTTTTGTCACCTTTTTTCAACACATTATACTATCCATTTTTTATTACTTTTTTCGAAATGTATACTATGACTTTTTATAATTTTTTTTGACATGCTATACTATGACTTTTTTTCGACATGCTATATTATGACTTTTTTATCAATTTTTTCTACATACTATACTATGACTTTTTTATTACTTTTTTCGACATACTATACTATCACTTTTTTATCTATTATTATTTTTTGACATAATATACATTTTTCAACATGCTATACTATGACTTTTTTTGTAAATTTTATTGACATACTATACTATGACTTTTACATCACTTTTTTCAACATACTATAATGACTTCTTTTATCACTTTTTTGATATGCTATACTATGACTTTTTTATCACTTTTTTCAACATGACTTTTTTATCTATTTTTTCTACATACTCTATAACTTTTATATTACTTTTTTCAATATTCTATACTATGACTTCTTTTATCACTTTTTGGACATACTATACTATGAATTTTTTATCACTTTTTTCTAAATGCTATACTATGACTTTTTTCACTTTTTTCGACATGCTATACTATGACTTTTTTATCACTTTTTTCGATATGACTTTTTTATAAATTTTTCCTAAATACTATACTATGACTTTTTTAATCACTTTTTTCGACATACTATACTATGACTTTTATATCACTTTTTTCAACATACTATATTATCACTTCTTTTATCACTTTTTTCTATATATTATACTATGACTTTATATGACTTATATATATTTTTTATATATATATATAAATATATAGTATATTCTTATAGATATTATATCAATATACAATATTATGACTTTTTAATGGCTTTTTTTCAACATACTGTGCTATGACTGTTTTCAATAGCATCTGTTGGATATCACAGCGGCTCAGTGGTTAACACCACTCCAAATGGCACCAGCAGGAAGTATGAATATCCAGGTTTGACTCCCAGTATAACATTTTTTGACATACTATACAATGACATTTTCATCACTTTTTTCGACATATTATAAAGCTTTATTAATATACTATACTATGACTGTTTTATCACTTTTTGACATACTATGACTTTTTTCAAAATGCTATACTGTCACTTTTTTGATATACTATATTATCACTTTTTTATCACTTTTTTCATCATTCTGTACTAGGACTTTTTTTGACATAATATACTAGGACTTTTTTCGACATACTATACTCTGCCTTTTTCATGAAATTTTCCCACAAACTATACTATGACTTTTTTTATTACACTATACTTTGACTTTTATATGACTATTACTTTTCGACATACCTTTACTTTGACTTTTCTTTGCAAAACACTTTAAAATATTCCACTTTTGTTTAATACATTATTGGTATTATTCAACATTTCAATGAAATTCATAGTAATTAAAACCATTCCCACGTTTCCAACTATTCTCACTACTTCGCCTTCTTCTTACGAAAATCCAGTTTAGCTTTGGCAATTTAGCTTTATAGCATTCACAAACATTTTTCTGCAGGAAATGCATTTTCTAGTTGTTTAAAATTGAAGCTAGTTTGTGGATGCTGTGCTGTGGCTGCCCACAGCTGCCCCTAAACAGGTAAAATAGGAGGAAATCTGACAATGGTGTACAGGCATCACTGAATTGTAACATGATTTATAAAGTTATTGTCAATCCTTAAACTTTTTTTAGATTAAAAGTGTCCCACTGAAGGTTCAATAATATTGAACCGGGGTAAAGTCACAGAGGCTGATTAATGCCAGAGGAAACACAAACAACATTATGGATAAGTGTGTGGCTTTATTTAATCAGCTTGTATTCTCCTATTACTCTGTTGGCGTTAATTATTCACATTTACCAGTGTGAATCTTCCAGTACATGACGGCAAGATAGTAAACGGCAGTACACAATGTTGTAACTGTGTTTTCTCAGGGTAATTGCTTTATTATTAAGGGAAATAAGATTAACATAGTGATTAATGATCTATTGGGCTTTTCATCTAATTTCCTATGTAAATAGTCTAAACATCCAAAGAGGGAAGAAAATGCAGCCAAACTAAGGGCTCCGATAATAATAATAAAAATGGGACAGATCTACCCTTTGATTTAAAACACTTAATTAGCTGTTGTCAAAAGCGTGTGCACTCAGGGGCGCCTGGCTAGCTCACATGGTTGAGCTTGCGCCCCTACGTACAGAGGCTCAGTCCTTGCCGCAGCAGCCACGGGTCCAACCTTTGGCCCCTTGCTGCATGTCATTCCCCCGTCTCTTTCCCATTTCATAAAGTCAATAAAGGCCTAAAAAATGCCCGTACATTTAAACAGCAGCAATCAAATAAACATATATAAAATCACAGGAAACTTAGATTTAATTATAAATTTGTGATTTCCTACTTTCCCTGTGCATGTATTGTATTGATTGTTGCACAGGAAAAGCAGCTATTACTTTCTTAATTTGTATTGGGTAAAAGGCAGGTGTTGTTGCTGAAGTCTGCCTCTAGGTTGCAGTGTTGAATTATGATTTCAAGTCCATTTTAGAAGTCTGTTTCTGTTTTTGTTTTTTTTCCAGATTATTCAAGTGTTCATCCACTTGGAAAATACTCATTGTGTAAACTGGTGATCCAATCACTGATAGGCTGTGTTATCAACACTCAAAACAAGTAAATTACAGTTTTGTCTCAATAGATGTCTTCAAAGATATAACACACCTTCAAAGTGAGGATTGTGGAAGACAATCTTTGAAGATGACACTCTGAATGACAAGAGAACATATTAAACCGCCACTATAATGAATTCTAGTTTTTAGTTTCGTCTTTTATGTTTTTAAATTTGGCGCAGGAGTTAATTTGACTGGACTGCATCTTTAATAGGCTTCAATAGTGCTTTGTCACTTGAAAAGATCACAGGAAGTTGGGTTCCCCAGACACAGAGTCTAATCCTTGACTCAAAATCATCCTCAGTCGCTGTCTGTCAATGACAGGGAACTCAGTGTGGTTCAACAAGAAAACTGTAGGTGTGTGAGACTTCAGACCAGGAGGCAAGAATCACCATTTAAAGGCTGATAAATGGCACTCGTGAGCAATTTTCTGAACTCACCTTTCAATACAAGCCTCTTTACAGTATGAGTCCAGGAAACCACATGATTGACTTTGATTTACATTGATCTTGGTCACTCGATTGATTAGACTGTTAATTAATCACTTTGATTGTTAATTGCCTTTGGGCTATATAGATCCAATGTGGATAGTGAAGATGATTGTTTTTGGGTGAGTTAGTCAGCTTTTTAATTTGTCACTGGACGTGGACAAAAACACATTTGTTACTTACAGTTACCCGAATGGTATCCCTCTTTAACAGCTCAAAAAACTTTGATTTTTAACTTGATACTTCATGACCTTTCCTAATTTTATGAGAATTACTTATAAACATGATTTTGAACTGATAATATATTTAAGAAGTCCATAATGGAAAGTCAGGTATCACTCCTGTTTTGGGTCTTAGAGACATCATAAATATAATGAATTTTCATAGTGCTCTATATCTTTGCTTTTAGTTGACAGTATGTTTAATGCAGCATTGTCCTCCCAAATCCTAATAGTAAATCTGTTTGGCTTTCTGTTTTATAACAGTTTGTTCAGAAGAGGTCTGACGGGGAGTGAGACCTCCATAACTTCTATGTCAGGTAACAAACTGTAAATGTTTTGTCTCTAAAATATTTTTTGCCAAACAAAAGGAAGATATACAGTAGATGTGTTCATATACCATATACAAAATTAAATATCTACTTATTTTATGTAAAAACAATACTTTATGGTAATTTATATATTTTGTTACCCTCATCAAATGTGCAAGCCCATAGTTTGTAGCAAAGTGACTTCAATACTTTACCACATATTGGGTTTTAAAAGTGTCAGAAAAAAGAAAAAAGGTTAAAAAAAAAGCAGAATTTCCCATTATTATTATTATTATTATTATTATTATTATTTTTACACATACAGCAATGGGGTCTTTGGGACCCTGAACAAGATGGAAGATTTGGACATGGTGAAAAGGCACCTGCAATTCAATTTCCACTACACAGGTGGCTTTTGGCAAAACATCGACAGTTGGAAGATTCCATATGACTTACTGAAGTGCAATATTTTGGCCTTATTATATTATAATTCCAGATACTGAAAGTAGTTCTTTCTGCAGTGCTGCTGAGGAGGCAAAAAGGTAAGACTGCATCTCTCCACACACTTACCTCTCTGTCTGCTCCAAGGACAGATGGCCAGACACACATCTCATCCCAGACAGAATAAGAAAAGAGAGAAATTCAATCACAAACTACCCCCTCCAACACCCCCAACCCCATTTCCCAATATCCCCCCTCTCCCCCTTTATCATTTTCTCTCATTCTTTTTTTCATCTTTCTAAGTCGCTTCATTTCAGATGCATTCATACATTTCCAATATCTTTATGTATGAGTCTGTCCCCCTCCCTCCTCCACACCTCCCCTTCCCCCTTCCTTCCCTCTCCCCTATTTTCTATCTTACTCTTTCTTTCTTTTCCTCCCATCCTCACCTCTTTCTATACCTTCCCTCTTTCTTTCTTTCTCCCTTTTTCCCTATCTTCCTCCTTTCTTCCCTCCCTACATCCCATTACTGTAATCCATCACTCTTCCATCAGCCACCATGCAAACAGGCCTTCTGGTTCCCATAGCAACAACCTCCGGCCTGGCAGTGCGCAGCCCCTCTCTGATTGGCTGGCAGGGCCTAGGCAGTCTCAGTCTGTCTGGGAGATGTGGTAATTGGCTGAGAAGTCATACACACACATGCACACACACACATACACACACACACACACACACACACACACACAGACACACATACATACATTACATACACATAGTACAGTATTCACACATTGACATACACATACACACAAAAGCATGCACACATAAAAACACACTTGTGCTTACTCTGGGCCTAAATAAATATACATACACATATTCTATTGGGTATTGAGTGGAAAACACACACAAACACACACACACACACACACACACACACACACAATGCATAAACAGAGATGCAGAGATATGAAAGGGAGACTGGGGTCAGAGTAATGAAGCTCATAAGAAGACAGGGGCTCTAGGCTGTGTGTGCTCTACTGTACAGTATGTGTGCATGCATGTCTGAGAGTGTGTGGGTTTCTGTATGCACAGGATGGCAGGGGTTGGGGGTGTAGTGTAGGATTTTGGATATGGTTGGAGCTCTGCCAAAAGATGGATGGAGGAATTGGTTTTTGCAGAGTATATTGTTAAAAATACCTATATTCCCCCAAGGAACCAAGTGTGCACTAGTTTTCCGATGTCTGGCTTCTGGAAGGAAGCAGGGAAGGGAAAAAATGAAATTGTTGATCAGCCTGACTTCACCCTGCTGCTGTTGCTCAGCCAGGTCTGGCCAACACAGCAGCTATGATGAATGTCTCATCTCCAGGAATACATCACAAATAGCAAAACTGTACCTGCCCTGAATAGTAAAGTGTATTCTCTTCTGCAGTGTTGTTCGAAAAACAATTGCGGACAATGGGGCTCCTTTTTTTCAGGCCAGCTACAGAAGCAACAATGCTGTCTCTTAATCTTTTTTTTCAATTCATAGCCAATTTGTTCCATTGTAAAACACATGAAAAAATGAAAGGTTCTAGTGAATGTGTTTTTTGTTTAAATTGGAAATGATAATTAGCCATTCAGGTTTGAAAGCTGACTTTGAACACACTGATTTGATAGATTGTTATCTGCAGTGAATAGAGAAAGAAATAGTTGGTGTTGGCCTAAGCTTCTAGCCCAAAAGTATAACAGCATGTAAGGGAAGAATTGTGTCAGCTAGAAAGTCCTCACTTCCTGATTTAAAAAAAAAGTTAAACAGACTAGTAACAATACAGACAACCAGACGAGCTGTCTGCCTGACTGCTGTCCTAAAACACGCAAATATTCGGTGATTTACATTACAGGAACAAGAGCAGATAAATGCACAAATACACACATGCAATGACAAAGTCATTTTTCAATCTCATCTTTTTAATGGAAAAAAATGAGTCAAGGGAAGAGAGAAAAACTGGGTAAATTGAGAAAGTCGGATGAATTTTACAGAGAATGACTGACAGCAGTGATGACAGCAATGTGGTCACAGTCCACATTTCAAAGCATTCCCAGGTACCAGACAGAAAAAAAAAAAAAAAAAAAAAAAAAAAAAAAAAAAAAAAAAAAAAAAAAAAAAAAAAAGAGAGAGAGAGGGAAAGGGGGATGGGAGTGGGGGGATAAAAAAAGGCCAAGAAGATTTCATCTTCCTCTCAAGGTAAAAAATCCAAATTAAAAACCCATCTTTATCCAGTGTTGTTTACAACAGACAATCACATTGAAAAAATTTAAAGATTAAAAATAAAAAGAGCACCCGCACTCATACACATACATACTTACAATTACTTTCTTATTTTTGGGAAATGAAAAAAAAGTGCAAGCAAGATCACAGAATGACAATTTACAAGAGAGGCCTAGAGTGGCCCAAAGTCTCAACCCTCTGGCCGACCCACCCCAACAGCCTAAAATAGGGTGACATTGGGTTAATGGCGTCAACTTGAGTCCTGGAGGTTTCTGGTGCAGCTTCTTTTGTTTTTTACCCCTGAACCCACATCATCAACACCACCTTGGTTTGTCCATTTTTACAAAGGGAAGGCTCAAGTTTCATTTAATAATCACACTGATACCTACCCTTCCAAAACCCCAACATGGCTTCCCCACCCTCCCAAGATAGTACAATCAAAATGAGTTTGACTCCACCATGCTTCTCCTATTAAGTGCCAGGAAAGCTACCAATATAAAGGCTTTGCAGTCACCATCGACATCATCATCACCATCCATCTACCAAACAAACATTTCTATTATCGATTAATGATCATCATCAACATCCATTTCATCCTCAAAATACTTCCACTAAAACACACTTCAACTTTAGAGGTCAGCTCTGATTGGTTAATGGAAATACACATTTTTTGATTGGATACTATTGGTTTTGTTGGTATACACAACACTGACATAACACACTGTAGAATGCCACAGCATTCTTCTTTATCCAAGTGCATTTTGTGAAATGTGTACACTCAAGTACTCTGTTGTCATCTGTACTCATTACAATCCTCTAGCAGTGCTGTACCATGCAAGTGGTTCCACTGAGAAGAAAATGTCTGCAAAATAATAATAATTCACTATTTTGGTTCGTAAAATAAGTGGTTATACACACACATACAGACACACACACATACATGTACACACAGAGGCATAAACACACTTGGGGAGCATATGCAGCCACGCTGTGCAAAATGTGAAAAGACAGAAAAGACAGAAAACCAAACAAGGAAACAAACATGAAATGCACATAAATTAAAGGTTATTTTCTCATCATCATCTCATCGTTTAAAAAATCAATACTGACAATATCAAAATATGAAATCAGAAACATTTCAGGTGGCATTCGTGCATCAGTGGAGTCACATTGAATTGAGGGGTAGCACAGTATTTGCACCTAATGTCTTTCTGTATCAGATGGCAAACACAATTACAGTTCAGGTGTGTTCTCACAAGCCATCTGATCTTGCGAGTTTCCATTTAGAGACATGATGCAGCATTAAAATGAGTTGTTCATTCAAATCAAAACCAACCGGGTTTTGTCCTGTTTCATACTTTGATATGTACACAAGAATATGAAATAATGTATGAAATGGCAATTTGTTGCCACTATTTACAGCTATGGTCTTCAAACTTAAACCTCACACATCATTGGATGGATGCCTTCTCTATATTATCAAATCATTCAGAAATGTTGAAAACATCCTCCTAAATCAGCACTTCAGCTATCTTGTAATGTGCCCATAAAAGTTGCCTTGAGAAGTTCAGTCAAACTGATTGAGGAAAACATAATGGGCCTTTGGGTTAAAAAGAAAAAAGAGATTTATTTCAGCTCGGTCTTCAAACGCTGATGTATTATACTGGAGTCCAACGTGCAGAGCAGACCTGCAGACAGCAGATTTTTTTTAAACAAAATTTCTTTCAAAGTTTCACACTCACAAAACCTCATGTTTTGCAGGACACAAAGGTGCTAAAAAAACTTTCACTTGGAAACAGAGCTGGCAAGCTAGCATGCTAATTTAACTTGTGACTTTAACTTTAACACCAATCACTTCACTTATACTTTAGCCTTTTGGTACCCTCGCCAAGCGCAAAGATACAAAATTATGTTATTAAAGCTTCTGTATGTTGCTCGAGTTTGTTAGCCAGTGTCAAACAGAAAGCAATGTACTTAGTCATATTTAGGTGATACAATGACTGTGTAAATCTAAATATACAGTTGAGAAGTGGATTTAGTTACTGGAGTGGTTTGGTGTCTATTCAAAGCCACCGTTCCATGCGGGTGTTGAGTGTTTGATCCCAAAAGGCCATATTTTGGGTGTTAAGCTAGTACCAAAGAACTTAGCCTCTTTGCTAACATAAAATCAATTACCCTCGACACAGTCAGTGTATTGTGGTGATATTTATCCAAGATGTGTTGTTCTAAATGTCATGTAGTAAAATTAGAGGGTTGTGAGAGAAAAAAGAGGAAAAACAGACAAAAAAGTATCATGCGTAGGGATCAATCAAATGCAGATGTTACTATGAAGTTAATTTTAACTGGCATTATATTTGGCAAGGAGATCATGACTTTTTAGATCTTCGTGTTTAGGATTTGAACTTGATATTGAGAAATTGATTGACATTTTAGGAAATACACTTATTGACTATATTGCCAGGACACTGTTAGTGTAGCTTAGCATTGAGACTGGAAGCAGGGAAAACAGCTAGCCTGGCTCTGTAAAAAGGTAACAAAATCCACCTACATTACCTGCACCTCAAAATGTGTCTTGTCTATATCTCATCTATTTAATCTATACAAAATCCAAAGGGTATAAGTGACAACTTAGGGTTTTACGAGGGGTTATGTGCCAGACCATTTCTTGATGGGAACAGTGACTTTCTGCCAAGAAATAGACATACACATAACTCCCCATAAACCCATAACTTGTATTTTTTACACTTTGACTTTCATTTCTATTGCCCAAAATGTCAAAATACATCTCAGGACTTCAGTGCCAAGACTTGAGACTTGTGACTTGTGACTTGCAAAACAATAACTTTGTCCCACTTTTGAACAGGAAAATGCTTAATTTCCTTACATTCACATTACCTTCATGTTACTCAAATCCTCTAACAGAACCACCTAGCATGGAGCTGGCTACAATTACTGTAGTGCTCAGATAAACTCACTCAAACAGACACACAGGCACACACAGAGTTTAAAACACACCCAGTTTGGCCAAAATAGTTCATATCACAAACACATTATTGCGAATTAAGTGTGCTTTCTTTTCAATTTCAATTAAAAGTCTTTAAAACAATTAAAATAACATGCAAATGAAAAAAAATTAAATAAAAAACGAATCATAAAAAAAGATGTTTTTAGGCCTCGGCATATGGGCCAGACAAAGTTCTGCATTGTCCACACATCAAGCCTACATTCTTAACACACGGAATAATACACACCAAGCACCAGGAGCATTTCAGTCTCGCATTGGCTTCACAGTCATTGTTTCATAGAAGGGAAGGGTGATTAAAGGTCAGGTAAAGGATTTGTGAGAGATGCAAAGGCTAAATTGTCATTTTTTATTACACTGTTTGATCAGAGATAGCTGAGTAGAGAAAAATCCATCTCTTCTCTCATCTGAGGATCACATCCGAACACTAAAACCTTCAGTGTCAAAATCAAAATGCATCATTAATTTGTGAAAACCCCATGCAAGGAGAGAGGATGAAGTGAGGTCGAAGATGGTCTGAGTTCTCATTGTTTGCCAGTGAGGGGGGTTTTGAAGAGTGCGTAGATAGCGAATCAGTCTGAATTCTGTACAATTCACTCCCCTTTGAAACTGCACAGGGCAGCGAGCCCTGCAGACAAATAGCGGAGCAGAGTTCAACATCCCAGCTCTGCTGTACAGGGGAAAGGACAGAGGGAGAAAATGAAATTTTGGTTAGGTGTATATTTCACAGTTGGCTAACACTGAAACCTACTGTTCCATGATTATCCAGGGTCTTCCAAGCCCTGTCCTCGGCCTAAAATCTATCCATCTTATTAATTCTCACTCACTACTTGACTGAGTTGCAGCTGAAGATCATTAGGGCTCTTCCGAGGGCCCTTAAGAGGGTTCCTGTGGCGTAGTATGCCTCTGAAGTGCCCTTGGCAGGCTGGAGTGTGTGTCTTGCTAGCAAACGTATTGCCAGCAGATGAATTCCTCTGTTGAAACAAAGCAGGAAAAGGTGGTGGGGGTTCAGGTCAAGCATCAGGGAATGTGAGTCACACAAAAAGACGGAGGTTGGTTTGCCGCTGGAGAGACGTTCAAGAATGGGTGCAGCTCTGTGGGTGCTGTGTGCTCAGTCGTGTCAAAGGTCATTGGGACGGATTTTAGAGGAAGTGGCGGCTAGTAGATCAGAAGAGGAGGAGGGCAGCTGAGGCACAGAAAGGGACGACGAAGAAGTGGTTTGGGAGAGGATGAAGGGCCAAGAGGATGAGGCGCAGCTCCGCAGATTAAGTGAGGGTGATGTAGGCTGAGGCCTTCTCCTTCAGTTGTCTCAGACACAGATGACAGCTCCAGCTCCCTGTACCACACACACACACACACACACACACACACACACACACACACACACACACACACACACACACACACACAGAGCACATCACAGATCGAAAGTCCAATCACTGCTATTGTAAAGCCTTGTAGATTAATCCCTCATTTCAGACAGAGCGTTAAGTAATACTGTAAATTAAAGCTCCATGTTAAAACACCACATGCTGCGCCTGTGGATTGCGGTGTAGAGGATTTGACAACTAGTTAGGTTTGGATTTGAGCATGCGATTTGTGACATTTATTAAACATTAACTTGATGCTAGAGTGCAGCTCTCAGTGTACCCTGCTTTACTGTATTATGCCTGAAGGTGTTCTGCGAGCATTAAGCACAGCACAGTATGTTTAAAAAATATATGTTTACATCCATGTGAGTCAGGTCTCTTCTTGAGAGTAAACCTAAAATAACTGACTGAATTTTAAAAAATGTTTCCTGTAAATCAAAAGTGTTGCATGTGTGGGCAGAGCATGACACTGTTAGTTAGTGTTGAACACAAGTGCCACCGCTACTGTATGTTCAGCCAAATGACACTTTTGCCATGGAAACAGAATATATTTTCTACTACTCATTTCCATGACAACGCCATCAAACATCCTTAGGCAGCAATCTTGTATGTGTAGTAGGCAAATGAGTTTCATTTGAATAGCTGTAACCAGCTCCTTTTCTGTGATGATAGCCACACTCACGCCCGCCGATAGGGGGGGACAAACGGGTCTGTTGTCCACAGTAGGGGGGGGCCCAGAACTGGGCCATCATTAAATTATGGAAGAATTAAAAATCTTTTTTTAAATAGGCCTATTTGTGGAAAAAAATATGTAGCATAATATTTGAATTACATAAAAGCGTTTTATTTGTTTTCTTCCTAATCTAAGATCTCGTCCCGGGCCCAGGCAAGACTGTCAGCTGGCCTGGCCACACTATCAGGGCATTTGCAGCCTCAGATGTTCCCACAAAGAGATGCAGATTCATAAGGAGTCCTGCAGGTTAAATTCTTGTTATGCTTTCACTGCCTAAAAGAGATAGTCTGACTACTTTGACCGCAGGTTTCATGCTCCTCACTGCGAATTGTCTCCCCACCTACAGTAGACAACAGGCAGTGACATAATTCTGTACAAACAAAAATGTTCTCAGATGACTTTTCTTGGGCTGTGCAGTTTGACCAAATATAGGTTCAGGTTCAGAAGTCCTTGATATAAACACTTTTGAGAAGTGAATCTCATGAATATAATGCTTGTATTTTGTTTTATTTTTGTACATACCCTCTGGTGGTTCAGACATGGGAGGGCTCAGACAGTACATGTGATAGCCTCTGTCACAATCATCACAGAACAACAGCTGGTCCTGAAACAGAGGAGAATAGTCACATAAACAGATGTTATTATATGGCAACAGATTTGAAAGGACACACGAGCATGAATTTATATGAAAATATAAATTTAGGATTAAAATAGCATTTATTCCTTGTTGAGATCTATTTATCTTTGAAATTCTCTCATGGAGTCGGTTTCATCCCAGTGGGACCAAATGGGCAGTATAGCCCAGTGGTCAACCTTCAGCCAGAGGGATCAAACCTTCATGCACTCAGAGCAGTGGCCTAAAGGTTAGAGAAGCGAGCTTGGGAGGTCGCCAGTTCAATCCCCAGACCGGCAGGATAAAATCTGGGTGGGGAAAGTGAAAGAGCAGCGCTTGTCCCTCCCTCATGACCACCACTGAGGTTCCCTTGAGCAAGGCCATCAACCCCAACCGCTCCAGTGGAGCTCAGTGGCCAGCAGATCAGACTGTGGTTGTACTGGGCAGCTTCAAGGTATGAATGTGTAACTGTGTGAATGTGACAGGTTGTTGTTGCAAATGAGAAATTGTTCTCAATCAACTTACCTGGATAAATAAATATAAAAAAAAAAATGTCTGTCTGTAGCAATTAGCTCCTGGATCACTAGTCAAAACGTGTATTCCTTCAAGGATAAATATCAGTATCCTAAACTTGCTCTACCTAAAAGACTGTATACAACCAGTTTTCCAGTATGTATGTCCAGTTTAGTATTGTGTGTGTGTGTGTGTGTGTGTGTGTGTGTGTGTGTGTGTGTGTGTGTGTGTGTGTGTGTGTGTGTGTGTGTGTGTGTGTGCGCGCAGCAACATGTGTTTAGAGTTAACATGTAGTATAAAGTAAGATCCTACGTCATTTTCAGAGGTGCCACACAGACTGCAGGACTTGCACTCGATGCACTGCCAGCGATAAGTCCTCACCGCAGCCGTCATGTTCACTGTGAACTGCAGACAGGACGGGTGGCCTGAGTGCACACAGACACACACACCCACGCGCACACACACACACATACACAAGCACACAAGCTGACACAACATTTTTCACCATTGCTTTTTGTCATCCATCATCTACCCATTCTATCTTTCCGTCAGTTTGTTTGCTTCATATGGATAATTTATTTGAGGGGGAATTCGACAGTGGTGTTACAGATGTGAAAATTGCATTAGTTAAGTTAGCCAAAATAATTTTTGAACAGCATTTTTCCTATATTTACATTAAAGATTTATCAAAATCATCTCAGAAAAAAATCTATCATAAGCTTACTTTTGTTACAGATGTAACATAAAAACCATCTGATCTTTTCCATTGTAGTCCACTTCTCTGCCATTCAAAATGTTTTCTATTTTTGAAAGTGCAAATCACGACAGCAAATCCCACAACGCGACATCACATGCCACAACACGACAGCATTTCGCCACAACACGACAGCATTTCGCCACAACACAACACCATTTCGCCACAACACAACAGCATTTTGCCACAACACAACACCATTTTGCCAAACAGCATTTCACCACAACACAACAGCATATCGCCACAACACAACAGCATTTTGCCACAACACGACAGCTGAAACTGAAAGGGTAGGTACATATTGGACACTGATCCTCGTCCTGATTGGTCTGTAATTTACAAATGGGTCCGTGTATGTTTTGATAGTTTGTTTTTTTTCATTTTCATTTCAATTCATAAATGAATGAATGAAAATGTAGCCAATTTCAAAAAATGAAAAACGACAAAACCAAACTGAAAAAACAGTCTGATTTGGGTTTTTAGCAAATTTCTTTTTTCTTTTCTCTGTTTGAAGAATGACATCATGAGAGGAGGGTGAGCTGACGTGGAAGTAAAATATTTCAAAATAAAAGCCAAGCATGTAGAATGGCCATTCTGCAACATCTTCTCGTAATGTCATTTTTCAACAGAGAAAAGAAAAAATGTATTTGCTAAAAACCCAAATCAGACTGTTTTTTTGCATTTGGTTTTCTTAAACAAACTATCAAAACGTTTTGTAAATGACAGACAGTGCAACCAATCAGGATGAGGATCAGTGTCCAACATGTACCTACCCTTTCCGTTTCAGTCTTACTAATGCTGTCGCATAAGCGTTCTGGCGAATTGCTGTCGAATTGCTGTTGTGTTGTGGCGAATTGCTGTCGTGTTGTGCCGAAATGCTGTTGTGTTGTGGCGAATTGCTGTCGGATTGTGGCATTTGCTGCCGGGGTGTGGGATTTGCTGTCGCATTGTGGCATTTGATGCCGTGGTTTGCACTTCAGGGCCACCGTACTCTTCTTACCCGTTATTACAGTTCGTCCTGGTACTTGCCGTTACATGATCACAACAATAGAAATATTGTTATGTCATCCTTGTTTCCCTACTTTCATTGTGGGTGTTCTTTGTGAGTGGTTATAAAGAAGAGGACCATACCAATGTTTTGCATGCTGCAGCCCATTCACTACAAATCACGTACATCTTTTGAGTTCTGCTTTTTTATTTTTCAGATGAAAAAAACATGTGGATAAAAATGTATATACAGTACATGCAATCAAGTAATAAGTACACAAATTCTGCACCATCAACTGCAATCTATGCATGTATACAAATAACCACAATTTACAAGCACATCCCAAAAACAAAAACAAAGGGACTTATAATGGGAAAGAAAACAATACAACCATATTTAAAAAATCATACTTGAACTCTACTCTGATAAGATTTACTGTTGGCCATTCACAACCACAATACATACTAAACGAGGTCATTCTCTCACAAACTTGCAGCACATGGCACACGGTCTCAAGAAGATGAAATAGACAATGGTTTATATCACATTTGTAAAGTAGGTTGTTGTATAACAAGCCAGGGTTAAAAGAAATGCAGCAGACAAGGTTTGAAACAATTTGGGGTTTTTTGGTCAGACAATGACATCACACCAAGATTAGTGTACATCTTATAAAAGCCATTCATATTTTAATGCAAATTAATATCTTTGTTTGACTGTGATCAATGTGACATGACCATCTCAAATAAAAACAAGTGCCAGACTCAAGTTAATTTCTGACCTTGAAAACAATATTTTGACAATACATGTCAGAGTGTTTTTGCACATATGACTGCAGAGCATGTATATTCATATTTATTGCATATACTGGGAATTTGTTAAATATCTAAAATTGTAACTCATGTGATTCATCTGTTTGACTTGGTATTGTACAAAACTTTACAAAATCCCAAATCTTGTTCCCAAATATATTTATAGTGTTATCACTCACTCTATAAGGTTTTTAAGTGGATTTAAATTCTTGGCACTTTTACACCTCTTAAGCAGCAATAGAAACCTGTTTTATGAATGAGAAATTCTTAGCACATTTTTACAATTATAGCCACTGTTTTCCAAAGCATGTCATATTGTTCATGACGTTTTAATGTGTTTTCTACCTCTCAGGCAGCCAAGGGTTTGTATTCCTTTCCATGCAGATGCAAAATCAACGTACAGAGAATAATTTAAGAAAATGCAAAACATCACAGTGAAGTTCATGTATGTTTTTATTTTTTATAAGTTATGTTACTGAATGGGAATGCAGCGCAGACAAATTAACCTGCACTTACAACTACTACAATATAAGTTAAACAAATAAAACCAGGCATGAATTTAATTTTAAGTATGGTGGCCTTTAAGGACAATAAATCCCCAAAGTAACACCTCTAATTATTGTATGTGTACGTCTTTGTATTTGAATTTTTATGTGGAGAACCTCCAATAACGTATATTTCGCTGTATGTATTTTGTCCTTCAGGGCCACCATACAAATGGCCATCTGGGGAAATTTTCAAGTCGCTGCAAATTGCTTTTCAAAATGCAGTAAGAAATGTAAACCACTAGCTGCTTGCACAGTGAGAAAATACCTCAAAAATCTAAAACATTACAGCAAGGTTAAGTATACTGTACATGATTTTTAGCAGATGGGCTAAATCAAAACAAAAACACTGGTATGGTCCATCCATTTTAAGCAAAACAGGAATCGAAACTTGCATTTATTTATATAGTAAATATGAAATCTATACTCAACAAACAAAACACTTTAAAATTGTGCATCAACAGAGGACCGCCTTCCTCCTTCCAATCATCCCCTTCAGCGATGCCCTACCTGAGCGTCCACAGTCCGCACAGGAGATAAGGTCTTCAGGACAGCCAGTTTTCTTTGAGCCTCCGAGGCAGAAGTCGCAGTAGCCGTTGGCGATCACTGAACCGTCTGGTGCTTTTTTGGCTGGAAGAAGAAAAAAACAAGAGAAGCAGTTTAGTAAAAGTTTATAGTTTATTTTTGTCTGGGCTCTTAGAAAAGGGGGATGTAGGGCAAAGTTTACTCATAAGTCAGTGTTATGAAACGATGACCTAGAGTGAAAGAGCTGTATCAATCTCTAGGCAGTTGAAAGGGGAAGACTGTTAAAGTAAGACCAACAGAGCGGCCATCACCTAGGTGTGCTGAGAAAGAGAAAATATCGTCGACAGAGTATTGTACTCTACTGACAGTAAGTGATTAGAGGTAAAATGTTGAGCTGTAAAACAAAGAAAAGGAAAGGAGATCTGTAGCTATGTCCCTGTTGCCAGACTGCACACCATTCCACCTGGGCACAAGGCCCTGTCTATCTCTCACTCCTTTTTTCATCTGTTTGTTTGGTAAAAACAAGCACTGTTGCAGGCCTGCATTGGAGCCTGGGACTCACCAAACCCCGGCTCACCTAGGAAGTGGGAGATGGGGAGGCACAGATAGGGATGTGTGCCAGAAGCCCCTGGGGTTTGGTAAATATTTTCATGAGTGGAAGAGGAGGAAGAAGAGGAGGAACTGAAGAAGTATGAGTGTGTGAGTAGGGATTTTGCCAGGACAGACCTGCCGTCATGCTGATCGCGGAGAGGCAAGTGCTCCACGTGAAGCCATTTAATAATGATTATTAACAAGGGAGAATTTCCCCCTGCCTGCCTGAGTGCTGTATATATACGTGTGTGTATGCATTCACGTCTAACCCCCATCCCTCTGTCTGTCTGTCTGTCTGCCTGCCTCCTGCCAGTCTTACTGCTGTTGATTGCATAATCACTTTAATGGAAGCAATCACATAACCACCGCAGACTATTTTGTATGTGCGCTTTATTCTCTTAGATGTAACGCACTGGACAGGTCCTTCACAATGACTCACCAGGCAGGACAGAGCAACAATGAAAACAATAGCGTGGGTTACACACGCTCACACACATACATATAGACATGCACAGAAAGACAGAAAGACAGAAGATAAGCACAAACAGGCCACGCAGACAGACAGACAGACAGACAGTGCTGCAGGTGTTACTGTGTATGTGTTCATATGAGAGACAGAGAGAGGTCATTAATCCATCCATTTCAAGGTGGAGTCTTGTTTGGCCGGAAGGGGAGGGTTGTGAGTAGAGGGTGAATTTGATGGGAAAGAGGATGAGAAGGGAAGGAGGAGTGAGAAAGATTGGGTTTCTACTCCACAGGGTCTGGCTTTAATCCTCCGAGATATAAAATAATAATAAAAACTCTCTGATCAGGATGAGAGACAGACAGACAGACAGACAGACAGACAGACAGAGAACAGGGAGGGGAGGAAAATGATAAGCTGTACCTGCTACTGCAAATTTCAACAGTAGTGCGCTAAGCAGAAGGAAAATGCAAGAGGCTGTCATCCATACTGTGAGAATGTAACTGCATAGGACTTTACTGCTTTACATTATGTGGTGCAATGACGAATAACAAGGCAACTACTGTATCAGCACCGAATATAAATAATAATCAAATGTACTTCAGATAGACTCAATGATTTTACAGTGCTACATATTTACTAAATGTGAAATTAAATTTTTTTTGTATTTACTGAATTGAGTGCGTTGTCTTGACCATGGCTATAGACACTGTCTAGTACCTGAAATTCGAAATGTATTATTTCAACACAGATGGCTCCATCCTCATAATTCTCAGTAATCTTCTTTTCCAGTGATAATATGAGATCTTGCTGGCATCAGCTTTTTCAAATTATGAGAGTTTCATTATAGAAAAAAACACCTGCAAATAATCAGGCCCTGTGCTGGTAACGGTTAGGCAGATATAGCCTGGCTTATTTTTCTCCCTTTATTAAAAATCATCAGAAAGTCAGTGTGGTCTGAAATTATTATTGAATTCTATATAAGCAAGTCAGAGGAAGATTATCATTATTATTATTATTATTATTATTATTATTATTAGTAGTAGTAGTAGTAGTAGTAGTAGTAGTAGTAGTAGTATTACTAGTAGTGGTATTAGTATTGTTGTTATTGTTATTATTATTATTATTATTATTATTATTATTATTATAGTAGTAGGAGTAGTTTGTAAGTAGGCTATATATGTCAATTGGTCAAATGAACAAAATCATGATTTCCAATATATTCTTTAACTTCTCCTGTCCATCAAACTAGTATTAGGTCCAGCTCCATTGAAATAGTATTACATTATACTTTTATCCAAAATAAGTATAAGTAATAGTATGAAATGTATCAGTTTAACACATCCCAAAATGTAGTCCCTATCATTTGTATACAAAAGCAGCTAGCAGTCTGTGGTGTATAGTGTCCTAAAGATTTACAGTAGTATAATGCAATGGAAAAAAACGTAGTGTATATGTTATGGACACTAAACCTGTCAGTGATAAAACAAAATGATTATAATTAATAAGTGTCCAAAATGTAAATTTGCTGCTCACTGACTGTTAAGTGTCTATTATATAGGGAGTAGATATTGAGTGCAGGGAGTCACTTTGGACACAGCCCAGGTATAATGTTTACCATGGTCACCTTCATAGAGTGTTAGCATGCTAACATTTAGCACTGAACAAAGTACAGCAGAGGCTGATGGGAATGTCATTAGTTCTGCAGATTTGGTCAAAAACAGGGTATCGGATACATTTAATTTCAGAGCTGATGGTGGCCCTAGATGAAAAGTTAAGGGATGTTAATCTTACAGTAATGTAAGCCTATGTACCAAATATCATGGCATCCAATAGTTGGATAGAACATATAGGACCAAAGTGGAGGACCGATTAGCCACACTGGCTGAAGAGTACAGCATTGAACCACATGGGCAAACTGTATGAAGAAGTCTTGCTCCATATAAATAAGAAACAGAATACAGGCGATGAAGAATGATACTGGATGAGCATAAACTGTATTTTTTTTTTAAGTACAACAGAGCCAGATGTTTATTGAGTCCAGCAGAAGGACATATAAAGCAGCAGAGACATGTGGTGTGCAGCCCTGGAGCCAACGCAAACACGTTTTTGTCTTCTTGTTCTGGTCGAATAAATTGCTTTTATCTTGGCTGCTTTTATTTGGGCTCACTGCTGCTGATTGGGCCTCACAATCCCTGGTGGGATAAACTAGACAGGCACACATGTTGATATTCACACACATCCAGGCTACATTTTATCTGTGTATGTGTGCTACAGTTAGGTGTATGTGTGTGTGCATCTCTGTTTGCCTTTGTATTCGTGCCTGTGTGCATGCATGTGTGTGTGTGTGTGTGTGTGTGTGTGTGTGTGTGTGTGTGTGTGCGCACGCGTGTGCTTGCTATGCCCCAGAGAGTGAATCAGCAGGTCCTGACGCATGCGAGTGAGTCGGGGCTGCCCGCTGGCCTGCCTGCATGGAGGAAAAAACTCCATCAATGATTAAACGCCTGCGGCCATGTTTCAGAAGCTGCCTGCAACCACAGACACGCCATCACCAGCAAAGAGAGGGAGGGAGGGAGGGAGGGAGGGAGGGAGGGGTAAGGACATTGATAGAGAGAGAATAAAGAGGAGTGAGCTAATGAGCCAAAATAAAACAGATATAAGCCAGGTTGAGAAAAAAATGAGAGCTTGAAGAAAGAAAGATGGCACAAGTCAGGTAGTTCATTTTTCTTCCTCTTTCTCCTAACCCCCTCGCTAGTTTTTACCTCTCCTGCTTTTCCTCTCTGTCTCTAAATCTTTACCACCTTTAGCCACCCTCCTCCTCTCTTTTTCTTTTCTTACCTCCATATCTCCCTCCTTTACCTGGCCCTCCTTTCCTCTCCCTCTCCTCTCTCCCCTCCGCTCCTCTTCCAATTACCAGGAGGAGTATGAGCAGAATCGCACACTTCACAGCTTTCAAGTGTTGGAGAGAGAGATCCTCCTGGGAATTATCCCCCCCTGCCCCCCCACAACATCTAACCCTTCCCCATCCTTCCTCTTTCTCTGCTTATAATTTCTCTCTCCCCCTGTCTCATTTTCTCTCCATTCCTCCTCCGTACCATGCTGTTCCTTCGTTACCTTGCGTTGTTATTTCGCTCTCTTGCCTGCTTTTTTAATTGAAGTCTCTCTTCTTACTTTTAGCAAAATAATGTTATATTCTTACATTTTTCACTTTACTTTATCATGTTTTATGCATTATTTATGTATTCAGGGATTTGAGGAAGAACTTCTTAAAAACAAACTTGACTACGATGCAAAGTTTAACTAGTCAATATGAGGTTAATCATGTTTTTTGTGTGAATATTGGTGATTTGAAAAACATTTCTTTCAGAGCAAGAAATCTAAGACAAAAAGAGATAAACTATGAGAAAGTACAGGACCAAAGAAATTAAGAAGTCGTGACCTGACCAGTCTGTATCCTAATCGTGGCATTGTCCCCCATTTTCTCCCTAAATAATCTCCCTTTCTGTCTACCTCTCTACCTCCTTCTCTTCCTCTCTCCCCTCCATCTCCCTCCCAGACTTTGACCTGGAATCAATACCACAGCCCGACTCTGGCTGGTCGATAATCTCATCCTCTGGCCGGCCACAGTGGAAGCCTCATCAACTTAGTGCCTCCATCCAAAAGGAATTACCTCTGCCACCACAAACATACAAACAAATAGGAATACCTGTTGACTTTTCTCACTTTTTCTTTCACCTCACTTTTTACCTTTTGTCTGCCAGCTCCTTGTTTTGATAGCATATTGCTGTAAAGCATATGAACCAATTGCATGTGATTTGCTTGAAATGACTGTTGTTGTCCTATTTTCTACATTTCTTCAGTTATATTCCATTATGTTGTGTAGATACACACATAGGTACGCTCAGCCATTACTGTAACAAAGAAACACAAGTTGTCATGGCTACCATCATCACAAAAAACTTGATTCAATCAAGGCTGAGGTTAAGATAAGGATTAACAAGCGAAGGTTGGGTGTTTTCACAGTGTATCTGTTATCCGAAGGCAAAAAACACTCCTGTACTGCAGTAGTAGACGGGAGAAAGAAGTGAGGATGAGGAGGAGGTGCATAGGTGGAGGAAGAAGAGAATAAGGAGGAGGCAGGGAAGGATTTCAAGAATGAATGAGGCAAAAGAGGAAAGAGAAAAAGAGAGGGAAGAAGAGGAGGAGGAGGAGGAGGAGGAGGAAGAAGCACAAAGGGGAAAGAAGGAAGGGAGGCACAAAAAGTGGCTCCCGTTGTATCGGAGCAGCGGTGTGTGAAAACACACACTCTGCACTCCTGTCGCCTCTCTGCTTAATGAGGAGAGCCTCTCAGGAGTATAGCGCATTCGCGCACGCGCGCGCACACACACACACACACACACACACACACACACACACACACACACACACACACAACCCCCCCCCCACACACACACACACACACATACATACACTCAAAGATTTACAACCAAGCCTTTGCATAATAACTTTTGCCGTCCAGTCGCAGTCCCATCCCCCACTTGCTCTCTTTAACATGATAAATGAGTCCCTGTAACCCTCGTCCATTCACACACACCCACACACATGCACACCCATAATTACAGTCACAGAAATCGCATATATTTAACAAGAAACAAAAGGATAAACAAATATAAAAAGCCCATACATGTACATTCACACAGACTCAATAGCCCAAATGCTAACAATGCAGACAAGTAGGCAGAGATGCAGTCAGATGGAAACTGTCAGTCACAGATGAAAAGTCAGTGGCTTCCTTTCTCCCTCTCCCCCTCTCTCTCTCTCTCTCTCTCTCTCATCCTCTTTGCACTTTCATGCGTTCTCATTATTGCTGCAGCTCTCTCTGCCTCTGATTCGATCTCTTCTCTGCGCTTCATTGTGCTTCATCTTTTCACTTCCCTTTCCTTATTTGGTCTCTATCTATTTTTTTTTCTTCCCTCTGCTTTACTTTCAAAGAGGAAATTGGAACTCTTTCCTGCAATCCATCTTTTGTCACACTAATGCCTGCACTGGTGCTATGCTGTATTTTCTTTGTTTTCCCCCATTTCTGCTCCTTTTCCATCCCTGTACCCTCCAAACCTACCCCACCTCTCACCCTTACACACACACACACACACACACACACACACACACACACACACACACACTAGAAGTACTACTTTCACTCATGTCCAGTCAGCAGGTTGCATAACTCTCAGCGCTTTGTGGGTCTGGATGCATGCATTTGTGTGTGTGTGTGTGTGTGTGTGTGTGTGTGTGTGTGTGTGTGTGTGTGTGTGGTGGGTGTGTTGGGGGGGGTGAGGGAAGGGAAAAGGGGAGGGGGGAAAAGGGGGGCTATAATAAAACTTGATCTATGGCTGCTTTGCAATCACACTGACCCGCAGAAACAGAAAAACACACACACAAGTACACACACACATACACATAGACACAGAGTACGTCAGGCTCTGCAGTCTGCAGATATGTGCACATTTAGCATAGACACACATGCCAATACATCACACAGACACACTAACTCCCCCATTAATCATGCATTTAAAGAAATCACACATAGACACAAATGCACACAGCCTATACATATGTGTGCCTACTTTGTGCACATGTACTCACATTTGCTGCACACACTTAAAAAGAGCCACTTAGCCAGTGCAGGCTTGTGTCCCTGTCGATGAAGAGTTAAAATGCAAAAAATTAATCCTATTTTGTTCCAGGGAGAGAACCGGCTGGGAATGTGACTATGAAATCCAGTTTGAATTGTGCCCAACCTCACATGGTCCACTATACTGTGTCAGCCCTGTACACGTGTCAAAAAGGACCAGCTGGCCTAAAACAAAACATGAGCATACAAAGGAGAATTTTATTAAAATACATTTAAAGTGGAAAGCTGCATCCCATTATTTGTGGCATTTTGGCACTGAAATGGGAAGTTTGAGTTTCTGGAGGTGGTGCAGTTTCCTTTGTGTGTTCAGTAATGGGGGCTATTGCTGCTTGTGCTAACTACTAATTAGCATTTTAAAACCAGAATTGTAAAAGTGATCGTTTTGTGCACCAGTGAATGGCACTGAATCTGACAGTTTTGATGTTGAATCAATATTGCATTGTTTCAAATCACATATGGACTTTTTGTATTATTGTAGAAATAATTTATGAATACGGCATCTATGAAACTGTTGCACTGTTGATTATTATTCTCTCCTCTTCTCTTTGTTATTTTTACAGTAACAGTTACAGTCAGTCGTAGACACACACAACCAGACAGACAGAGATGGATTGTGGGTGAGGGTGTATTTGGAGTGGGAGGAGGGTAGGTGTGGGAGCTTATCCAAACGTGGCCAAGACAACTGAGTAACACAAAACAACCAGCCGGCAAGGCAAGCCACAGCACCACATGTTAAGACAGAATACCAAATGAAGCAGACTCCGATATTACCCTGCCTTCACCACTCCAACTGTCTGGGGGAATCTATATGATGAATCATGAAGAGGTTTTTTTGCATAACTCTCTGCTTTTCACTCTGCTTCTGTCTTTGTCTGTTTTCTCTCTCTCTCTCTTCCCCTATTCTTTATGTTATTCTTAATGAACTCCTCTGTGCACCCACTGCTTCTCTCTCTCTCTCTCTCTCTCTCTCTCTCTCTCTCTCCTATACTTTAACTACTTCCATTCTTCTCTCTTTCTGTCTCCTCTCTTCCTCCCCTTTTCTATTCTCTCCATACCTCTCCTCCCTCCCTTCCCTACCTTCTCTCTCTCTTTTCAATGTACATAACAGTGTACTCTTTAGGAGGGAGCCCTGGCGGTATCTATGGCAACCAGATTGCTAGGCAACAGCCGTTTCTCCCTTCCTTTCCTGTGCCGTGTAGCAGCGGCATGAATCAACAAATCAAAAGCTGAGGAGGAATGCCGGTATACATGAAAAGTTCAGAAGATATCCAGAAAGCATTGCATGTTCTCTATTTCCACATGTGCTGTCTTAACATGGAGAAATATTGCATATATTAACATAAAATCAATCTGTGTTTGCACTGGAAGACAGGAAATTAAAAGAATAGGCCTGCAAAATACAATTAAAAAAACCTTATGAAGGTTTTTCCTCTGAATGTGAAACACAAAGCCAGTTTTCCTGTTGTTGCTGTGCACATGCACATATAGACAAATAATAGGCAATGTAGGCACACATGCTCATTAACATACAATTATACCTTTGTGCACACACCACTGGAGCCCATTGGGAAAGAAGTTTAAAAGTCATTAAACCAAGGCATTTTGGGCAATTTGGCAAGCTTTGGCATTCTCCACACTTCAAAATCGATCTTTGATATGCATTTGAGAGAGAAAGATAAAATAACAATCAGAATGTGGTGGTTTGTAAAGTATTGGTGGCAAACAGCATTAGATGCAGATAAACAGTTTACAAGACCCATTGAACTGACAAGTCCCAGTCCCTAGTCCCAGTAATGAAACACAGCTGTATCTGCCCAGTGACACGGCTATAAATGGCAATGTAATAGCTAAAGCAAGAAACACAAGAACTGGAATCTTACCACACTTCAAATCAAGAGAAAGACAAATAAATGTCGAAAGAGAGAAAAAGAAAAAAAGGCAGTGGTGCTCATATGGTGTGACAATACACACAGAGTGGGGAGTGGCGATTTTAGGTTCCTCACGTTGTATATATTTATGTTAGTTGATCAAAATTAATCCTTCATTCCTCTGTTTGCAGACAGCGGGATGAGGACAAGGAGGCCATTTTGAGACACAAGGCCAAAAAACTGGAGAGGGGAAAAAACACAACAACCAACAATGGTGAGTAGGAAGAGAGGGACGCTGACCTTCAAAGGGCTCAATTACATGTCACACACACTCAAAGTTGGGCATGACTGCCCATACAGCACATTCACACAGCTCAGTGGCACACATAAGCACAAACAGACACAGACAGCTAAAGAAATGCACATGCATGTGTGTGTGTGTGTGTGTGTGTGTGCGTTGTGTGAATTTTTAAGCACACACATTCAGGCACACACACTCAAAGCGTCCCTGCTGCTCAACACCGTAGGGCCGTCTGTCCGTCCAGATAAAGTGGCCTCTGAATCTCAGTTCTGATTTGAGAGGGGGGGATTTAATGACAACTATCCTCCCCCCTTCTCATTCTCCCTCTCCCTTCCCCTCTGTCTCTCTCTCTCTCTCTCTCTCTCTCTCTCTCTCTCTCTCTCTCTCTCTCTCTCTCTCTCTCTCTCTCTCTCTCTCTCTCATTCACAGTTGCAGTTTCTCTCAGTCTGTGTCCTTGCAATCTATTTATCTTGTTCCTGCTATTTATGCTCTATTTCACTACCCCTTTCTCATTTACCTATCTCTCTCTCTCTCTCTCTTTTTTTCTCCACCAACAAAACCAATTTTCAGGTGGACACTGCAGGGCCGACCTCTAAAGTAAACATCCCCCTTATTCATCCACTTCTCCTCCTCCTCCTCATCTTCTTCTTCGTCTTCCCCCACCCCTCCCACCATCACATCAATGCCAAAGGAGCCCCCACCCCACTTTCCTCTCCACCTCCAACCTTCTGTTTGGAGGAAAGGAAGTAGAAGAAGAGTAAAAACAAAAAAACAACAGTATGTGGCGCAGTCATGAATTTTAATGGGACTGCTAATTTTCAGTAAATACAGTACATCAGCTGAGATGCAGATATATGGGGAGGTTTAGTGGTGGTGGTTGATTCTAGTGGTGATGATCATTGGGAGTGTAGTAATTTTAAGGAAGCCCAGAGCTGGACACTGGATGGAGCAAAACAGGAGATAATAGAAAATGAGAAGCAGAGAGGGGTGGGAGAGGAGAGGAGGGTTAAGTGAGGATGCAGAGCCAAAGAAGAAGAGGAATGTGGTGAAAGATGGACGAAGAGAAAGAAATGGAATAATCGCTCATTTATCAGACTGATGGAAAAACAGGGAGAGAGGATGGAGCGGGATAAGGTTCAGAAAAGACAGAAAAAGACACACACACACACTTTTGTCATAGAAGCAGCATGAATGTACATACTATGGTGTCTAGACGGCTTTTAGAGCCAGAATACAGCATCAATTATGCATACAGAGTTGTTGTCATTTGGGGGAGCTGTGTTAATATTATTACATATGTGGCAATATACCGAACGGTGGAGGGTGGTGCAGTCTCTGCCATGACACTCAAATTGGGGAAAGCTCACACACATTAACGCATGCACACTCACACGTATGAACACACTCACAGAGCCTTGCAAATGATGTGGACACACACGTACACACCAAGCCAAAAGGCTAAGCTTCCTTTTTCATTTCAGCAGAGAAGATTGCATTTTCTGAGGATGTGTGTGTGTGTGTGTGTGTGTGTGTGTGTGTGTGTGTGTGTGTGTGTGTGTGTGTGTGTGTGTGTGTGTGTGTGTGTGTGTGTGTGTGTGTGTGTGTGTGTGTGTGTGATTACTGAATGTTTAGGAGGGAGTGATGGGGGATATTAAACGATTCAAATGCTGTCTCTCTTGCTTTCCTCCACTGGAGAGACCTAAGACTGCAGCATGGCCACACACAAACACACACACATAAACACACAAATACTGGGCTAGTCTGTTCTGTCAGACAGGCCAATTTAAAAACACACACTGCCAATTAACTTAGAAGCAGCATAGTTTCAGTGTGGACATTGTTGTAGTGCAGCACACACACATAATGTGGATTTGTATGTATTTGTGTGTTTATCTGCGTTCTATTTTGAGCAAATTACTTGTTTTAAGGCCGGGAGGAACAAAGAAAGTGGCGGAATCGTCTACGCTCTCTTTTCAAATGTCCACAGCTATTTCTCTCATTTTACTAACAATTACTGACCAAAACACGATCTCCTGCAGGATAAATGCATACTATTGTCCTTAAAATAAGTGCTTAAAAAGGAACAAAAGACGCAGACAGACGATAACGCCAAACAAAAACCACACACTGATAGAAAACTGGCCCTGTGGGGGAAAATAAATAGCCACAAGAAACAAAGGCTAGCAATTTGGTTAGTGTGGATGCTGCAGCTGACAAGAGGGGAGGTTTGAGGTCTGATTTATGACCCGTTCATAGAAACCTAAATATTTGCTTTACGTGTTGTTCCCTGGCACTCTTATGGTACCCTTTATACATTTAGCAGAACCTTTGTAGCCATGCAAAATGCAATCTTGGGATGCCTACCCACAATACTGTTATGTATGCAGCACACTATCATTCAATGCTTTTTACTGCACATGTGATTTTGGACAATCGTGCTCTACTGCACAAAAGTGCAGGTTTTGCACTCTGCCCCTTTACAGCTTCAGGAAGTCTGCCAAAACTCAATAACTCTAACTTCCTGCAGTTCATCTTATTAAATATAAGTAAAAATTCCCATAGGGAATGATGCGACCAATATTTAGTGAGAGTAAATGTCCCTGAGCCAGATGTATATGAGACATTTTTCATGATGGACAACTTGTCCAACGCAGGTGTAAGTAATTAACATTTAGTGGCTACATTCCATTAAATTGTTCCATGTAGTGCCAAGACATGGTTGATATATGCTGTCTTATTGGAGCACCAACATGGAATGAAGCCATCATCAATGTAGGAAGAAAAATGTGTAACTTCTATAAAATAATAAGCATGCAGATTGTGCCCTTTCTTCATAAGGAGATGGCACTTTCATGAACCTTGTGGTGCCTAATTGCCAGGGAATGTTGTTATTGGATGATAACATTCAATGACAATGCTTGTTTGTTTAACGTCCAATGCAAACACACTATGTTAAAAGCAGTGGTGGGAGGGTATTCCACTACAGATTACTGAATACATGCCCTAAGAGGTAATTTGTAACATATTTCATTAGATTACCCAAATTAAGTAACATATTCTTAATACTAAATTACTTTTGGAATACTTCAAAATCAGCTTGCTGAGCTCATTTGTCTGGGTCTTATATTTCCATGCCAAAACCACATTTCTTACAGTGTCCTGGCTGTGGAGATGGAGTTGGGGGAGGAGGAAGGGGCACAACAGGTGCAGGTGGTGCGTTTGGAGGCCCACGCTCCATGGCTGCAGCAATCCTCTCCAGACTTGAGGAGATGCGCCCGAGGGGCCGCAGCAACATCGCCACCCGGCCAAGACGGGCATTTGTTACTTTGCCGCATCCCGTCATAATAGCAATCCGTCACGGAACAAGCGCACCTGCTCTTAAAGGGAATGTGAGATGACGCTCTGATTGGTTATTTTCACGTTATGCCCAAACCACACCTAGCTACTTCAGACTAACCCATTTAAGATTTGCGTCGGGCGCAAGAGTCATTTATCCCGGCGGTAAAATAGCAACAGCGCCCGAGATCCGCCCACAAAGCTACTTGCGTTTTGCGTTTCATACTTGCGTTTCAGATCGTTAAAATAGGGCCCATACAGTTACTCATATATTGTATTATAAAAACATAATCCTGATACTTATATTAAGTGTATTACTGTAACTGTTAAGGTTAAGCAACAAAAACAACCAGTTAAGGTTAGCGAAAGATAATGGTTATAGTTAATAAAAACTAAACAAAAATTGTAGCTCTGTCTCCTTCATGAAAGTCTAAAATGCTACACCACAACCTCCATAGCCTTACTTTCTGCCTTGCTTCATATAAGACACACTACACCTACTATTGGAACTGAAGGTTGACACTGTACGTAAACCATGAGGTGTGGAAGTGTTCAATATGAGCTTCATTTGAAGGGGGATGAGGGGGGAAGTCATTCCCCTTGTTAGCAAAATGACCAAAATGCATGCCCCTTGTTAACTTGCCATCCCCCGCTCCATTCCCTAGTAGCAGAGAGAGTACAGGGTGCAAGTTAGAATATATGTGGAGGCCCTCCATGGCTCAGAAATATCAGGAGTCTAACTGTGCGGTGTATTGATAAATCCATGGCACTGTCCGTGGTGCTGAAGTAGCAGATGGATTTGTAAATGCGATTTATCTGATAGATAAACTGTATAGCTGGGGGGGTATTAAAAATATAGAACAAGTGTCGTTAATGGGGCTGTTCGCTGGTAACGGATGATCGAAACGAACCGTCCAAATTGTGAGAAATGAACAAATGGTCTACTGTCTACATGTATACATCTGAAATATAAATGTAGAGGGACCTGGTAATTTCCCAGAGTGTATGTCTTTTTCATTGATAGTTATTTAGAGCTGATGAGTGTTTGAAGAGAACTGATTGAAGAGCTGTTTGTTCCCATCATTGAGATAATGTACCATGCTAACATTTGCTAATTAAACACAAAACACAATGTACTGCTGAGGCTGAGTGGAATGTCATTTGTTTTGTCAGTATTTGGTCATAAAATAAAGTACTGACAAAATGTAATTTGGGGACATTACTTTTTGTACAAAATGTAAGTGAAATCCATCCAATAGTTATCAAGACATTTCACTAAAAAATATTAAGGTGACCTTCATGCTTGTGCTAGAGGAAACCTCAGGGGATCACCAAAGTCTTTAGTATTTATCCTCTGGGGACCATGAATGCCTGAACAAAATGTCATGGTCATTTATTTAATAGTAAAGTAGATATTTCAGTCTGGACCAAAGTCGTGGACCACACAAACAACCAACATTGCAATTAAAATATATAATATATGCTAGCACTGCTTAAATTACTTGTTTTTTATTGTATTATTAATTGTATGTATGTATGATATGTCACTTCATAACAAAACATCTGTTCCCCTGCATTTTTGCATCAAAATACATACCTACACTGTCTGTTGAAAGGTACACACTGTACAATAGATGTTGAAATATAAATGTAGGGTGTGATGGTAATTTACAAGAGTGTTTGACTGGTGTTTGTTCACTGACAGTTTCTTAAGAGCGGATGAGTGTTGATTAAAGAGCTGTTTGTTCCCTCATTGAGATGATGTATCTTTGAAAGCAGCTGTTGAAACGGTCTGAACTGTTACATTAACTCAGATATATCATGACTGATAGAAACACCAGAATGGTGTTCACCTTTACATTTTCAGAGTAAGAGAAATGCTGAACATTTTTGCTGTAATGTGAAGTGAGTATTTCAGTATGCTTGCCACCACTTGTCTTTCTACTGCATGTAAATAGTTATCTAATGTTTTTTCTATGCATTATCATCAAGGCTGGGATCTACATGATTCTCTGTGCTTGTTGGCTGCTGATTCTGCATACTAACTGACTGTCAGACCTTTAACACAAGAGGTCTGACAGTGAATTTAGCCATGGGCTACAGAAGCCCAGACAGTAAAAGGTTAAATGCTACATTGTAAAAAGAAAAAGCTAAAATTACCCTCGGCCTTGGAGATGGTCCAGTGGGGAAGGACACTGACTGACAACCAAAATTACCCTTGGGCTAAGTTAGCCTTGGGGCAACCATGCAAATATCCAGGTGTCCTGTGCAACCTAAATACACTTGGAGTCACTAGTCTAGCTATCGGCTATCAGAAGTGTGACAATCAGCCTCCAACAGAGTAAAAACCCTTTTAATGCAGGAGACGCACATATGATGCAGGTCTACTCAATGCATGAGTTGTTTGTCCCCATTCATATTATGGTTAATCCTTGATGCCATTGTTTCTACAGAAGCTCCCATCTGCAACTGCAGCTACATAAACAGATTACTGCAAAACAATAGAAATACCCAGAATTGCATTATGCCACTATCTATAAAGTTAACTCCACTTTCTCTCAGTCCTTTTGAGACTTTTAGCCTGTTCACCAAAGCCAGTGTCAGACCTTTGTTTAACCCAGGTCGAGTGTCAAGAAGCCAAGTCGGATGATTCATGGCGACCCATTTTGATTGACCGCAATCACAGTTTCAACCTGTGTCACTGCGTCAATCTGAAAAGCAAATTAATGAGAGCTGAGGAAGTCAGCCAAACTCAGTACTCCACTGGGATAAATCTTATCCTTCATTCACACAAGTGTACACTTTGGATTTGGCTCAGGCAGCACTGTAACTATCTATAATGCTGCAAGAGGAAATCTAGGACGATTAATAGTTCTTGATAATATTATGTTTTTTAAGGTTTGGTGAATGACCCTGAAACTGTTAAAACTAGAACACTCCACATGAAGTAAATAATGGATGATCATGGACAACTATACAATTATAAGTTTAATATTCAGACAGCAGACTCACGCTTATGGTTGTTCTTGCGCTGGAAGGGTAGTGTGTGTCGCTCCGAGTCTTCTTCTCCCTCTTCATCTGCCAGGTGTGTGTGAGTGTAATGGTAACTCAGTCCTGGGCGGTTCTTATAGCGCTTTCCACAGACTGTAACACACACACACACACACACACACACACACACACACACACACACACACACACACACACACACAGTGTATAAAACTAGTTTTCTGTATGTGTAAGTTTAGGATAAAAGAGTAAGGAGAAACAGGGATAAAGAAATCATGTTTGACGCTCACTGTCACAGACGTAAGGCTTGTCTCTGTCTTCAATAGCAGCTGGCTCTTGTCTCTTTCTCATGCCCCCGACACCGTAGGCCTGCAGAGACCACACACACGCGTACACACACACGCGTGAGAACTCAGACAGCCACATGTAAAATTACACATGTACATAAGATACAAACAAAAAGTTTGAACTTCCACACAAGTCCTGCGCGCACACACATCTTGTACATAATAAAAAGAGTGTAACAGCACACTCCTCACTTGTGTGTTCGAGTGTCTATACACATACACACACACACACACACACACACACAACGTTTGCATTCTAATCATCTGCTCTCAGTGTAAAGCTCCACTTCCAGCAGGAGGGGGCTGATGACACCTAGCAGGGGAGCAACTGCTCCAATTAGCAACCCTGGTGTCTGTGTGAGCATGTGTATGTGATGATTTTCAGAATACATTGTTAACACTTGATTATCTTCCCATAAGACGTCCAAAAAGACTGAAAAAAAAACCTGTCTGATCTAATCAAAGTTGTAAAAAAAAAAAAAGGTTGTCCCAGCATGATTGAAATCTCTAGATCTATTTGCATTTATTCTTCGTAATGTCAGATGCAATTTTACAGACTCAGGATATGGATAAGTCAAACTCACTAAATCAAATATAATAAATGATATCTATCATAACCTCTGACTGGGAATTAGAAAAAGTGCCATTTCTGTAGATGCAATTAGACTAGTACAATTTCTTTATGTATATATTGGTATGAAAGCTTTAGTTTAATCCTTGTAATATTAATTTGACACCAGCAAGAATAACTTATGGGCTGTCATTTTATAGTATAGTGTAATCATAAGAACTTTTATTGCTCTGTGTCTGACAGGCAGGATACTAAACTTTCACATCACAGTTCAGACTTGCTTCCTTAGTTTCACTCTTCTATACTGACAGCCTTACTTTGTGGCTTGTTAGTTCAGTATAAAATAACCAGGGAAAAAAGAGAGATGCTTCATGAAATGTCATTGATGTCTTACCCGTGCTTTGGTACGGTTCTTGCGCTTTGGTACATCTTCCTCCATCTCGTCCACCTCCAGCTCATGAGGGAAATCCCCGACCAGCAGCTTCTACGGATGAGACACACAGAGAGAGAGAGAGAGAGAGAGAGAGAGAGAGAGAGAGAGAGAGAGAGAGATGGACTGTCAGACAGGTTAGTAAGTTTCCTTTCCTTACCTTTACTCTCTTTTCTTTCCTTTTCCCCTCAACGATCTCAGTCTCTACTTGCTTTCAACCTGCTCCGCATGGACCCATGGGTGGTCATGAAATTGCACGTCATCCTGCTGGTTTTGCGATTATTCACATAATCCCAGTGCAGGAAACAACTGAGCAGAACCATTACCACTACATATAACCAAATATGTCGCCATTTCATTGCAATGAACGATTAAATTTAAGTCTTCCTCCAATAAAGGGGTATACCATGCAAGTTATTATTGCACTTCTATAAGTTAGGGGATTCACAAGGGGTACATTAAGAATAATAATCATGGGTCAAGCTTCAAAAACATTGGAGCCTTCATTTCTGATACTGAGTCATAAAAATCTGACAAAGATAAGCAGTAAGGGAAGAGTTAAGTGTGCACATGAAGCTATGACAGGGCAGAGTGTTGAAGTAATGTCTGGCCTGGTGAGTCCTGAGCTTGGCTGGAGTCAGAGGAAATCCTGGATTAGAGGCCCTAAATACTTCCCTATCTCTCAAAGGGCCACTGTGAGGGCCATTCACTCAACTGCTGATTGATTAGCTGTTCATCTGAGTTCGAGAGCAACTGCCTCAAGCTGGTGAAATACTCCATCCAGATGGGCATGAAGTATTTGCTCAGAAGTTACAATACTGAGTGCAACATGCTATATAGAGGATGACAAAGAGCAAGAGGTGGACAATCACACAATCACAAGCATGCACACACAC
>NC_053113.1:19818850-19823850 GCF_010015445.1 Perca fluviatilis | reverse complement strand
AAACATCCCTGAATTGACCCTCAGGTATGTAATATGTCTACTTCATTCATAAAATAACTTTAGATTGTGCGATGTGGTTGTATGTCAGTAGCCAACATTAAATTACGCCCCCCTTCCATTTAGCGCGCCGCAGACGAGTTAAAGGCCCGGATGCAAAATTATGAATCCCGCTATGCCAAGACCCGCCCTACGAAGCAGCTTGATTGGTTGGGGTTATGCATTTCACCTCAAGTGGTTAAGGTTAGGATAGCATATTGGTCAGGGGATAGGACCTGTACAAATCAAGTTACGTTGCATTGCGTAAGCATGGACGCCTGGCCAATAGTAGCTATTGAAGGGCAGGTCTTGGCGTGGCCATAGTGGTGAAAAAAATATCGCGGCCCGGACACATAGAGCCGATAATCGGCCGTTGGATAGTCTGGCGAGGTCAGTGACTCGAGTCTGTTCAGTGTGTTCTGTGCCGTCGTCCGTCCGAGGGGCCGTCAGCCTTCATTTTGGCCGATTTCACATCTATAATCGGCAGGGCGGGCACTGCCGGCAGTCGGACTCAAATGACCCATCTGATTGGTAAAGTGCTAACCCGGAAACAGGGAGCGGAATGAGCATGACTATAGTCTCTCAAAATCTGAAGAAAATCTTTTAAGGCAGCTACACACCGGGCCGATAATCGGCCGTTGGACAGTCTGGCGAGGTTGGTGACTCGAGTCTGTTCGGTGTGTTCCGTGCCGTCGTCCGTCTGAGGGGCTGTCGGCCTTCATTTTGGCCGACCTGACATGTTCAGTCGGAGGCAGGGCAGTCGGGACTCACCCGGAAATGGCAAGTGGAATGAGCGTGACTAGTCTCTCAAAATCTGACGAAAATCTTTTAAACTGACCTTTGTTGAGCTGAAATGAAGACACATTCAGCAACTGCATGGCCTATTTCTCGCTTAAAATGTTCTCAGAAACATGTTTCAGTGAACTATTTTAGTAAAATATGAGATCGTATTCTGAACAAGCCGCCATGACAGTCTGGCTTTGAATTTCTGGAGAAAACAAATCCACATGACGCGTTCATCCAATCAGCTGCCGGTTTTCATTTTTTGGGCAACAATACAGATTAGCATCGCCTGCTGTTATGGAGACGTATTACGTCTCGTCTCTTCGTTGTGTTCCGGGGCACTTTTTTGACCAACTCGGGGAGACTGATCAGTCCGACGGCCTTTTCTGCCGACGGTTGGCCGTCTGGTTGGTGTGTAACCGGCTTTAAACTGACCTTTTTTGAGCTGAAATGAAGACAGATTCAGCAACTGTATGGCCTATTTCACGTTTAAAATGTTTTCAGAAACACGTTTCCGTGAACTATTTTAGTACAATATGAGATCATATTCTGAACAAGCCGCCATGACAGTCTGTCTTTGAATTTCCGGAGAAACAAGACCCACGTGACGCATTCGTCCAATCAGCTGCCGTTTTTTCATTTTTTGGGCAACAATACAGATTAGCGCCGCCTGCTGTTATGGAGACGTATTACGTCTCTTCGGTGTGTTCTGAGGCATTTTTTTGACCAACTCGGGGAGACTGATCTCACTGCCTTTTCTGCCAACGGTTGGCCATCTGGTTGGCGTGTAAGCAGCTTATTCCTTTTAGTCCGTGTGTAAAGTGTCCGTGGGTAATATAGTGTCAT
The DNA here is from genome assembly GCF_010015445.1 of Perca fluviatilis. Classification (NCBI taxonomy): domain Eukaryota; kingdom Metazoa; phylum Chordata; class Actinopteri; order Perciformes; family Percidae; genus Perca; species Perca fluviatilis. The sequence goes on along the minus strand of NC_053113.1, from coordinate 19,822,185 downwards.
GAAATGCACTATATTAATATAAGTTATTATTACGTTTGTTGCTACAACAATCTCTTAATGCTTTGGCTCGTGACACAGTGACAGTGATACCTGGTTTAGGTCACGATACATCCAAATCATGCTAAGTTACCGTATGCAACACTTCAAATGCAACGATGCATCTGTAACGTATTCTCTTGTTGTAAATGAATGAGTTTGTGTCTAAGCAAAATAATCATCGCAGAATCAACACAAACTGAAAGTTACATATAGCCACTTTAATTACAAAATAAAGGTAACTGTAATCCATTACAGTAATTAAATGTATGTAGTTACATTACGTTGATAAAGTAATTGAAATAGTTACACTACAAGTGAGAGTTTGCGAACTTGTCTGTTAGTGACAAAGGACAAACAATAACAGGTTCAAAGGGCTTTAAACAGGTTTAATATCCTGTGTGTCTGCCGATGCTATGTACCTGTAACCCCGTCAAGGAAAGGGTTAACAGAAACATAGTCTTGTCCAATGGGAGGTGGTTGTGGGAGACTCCTGCATTTGGCTGAGTCTCCATCTAATCTGTCAGAGTGAGAGCAGGAGACGGTTGTAAAGTTTAACGTTGGTACTCCCCAGAGAAAAAGAAGTTGGTAATTGTAGGCGCAGATTAGAACTCAAATTGAAACGTAAGCAACTAAAATTGCTGAATGTTAGAACATTGTGTCAAATTGGTCGTTTACTGTGACTTATAAAGTGTCAGGTTTAGTTAGTTCCATAATAGTGTTAATAGTGTCAAAAAACATAAACAGACGTTGTTGTTCAGTAGCTAGCTCAGAGATTATCGGCTAATAATATTGCTGATTTAGCAGGGGGGGTTAACACTTTTGCAAGGCACTGTATCCGTGTCACATTCTCATTAGGGGCTGAGCCCCCCCCTAAAGGTCTGATCCTAGAATCACCCCTGGTAACATGTAATCGCTAACCTATTACATTTCCAAAGTAACCTTCCCAACACTGCCAGCAGATGCTGGTGAGGTCTGACAGCTTGTGTGGGAATCTTCAAAACCTCCTAAACCAGTTCTGCAACATGTGGGCCATCGCAGGACATGTGACATTTAAAGGATGTGATCGGGGTGTCAATATGTGAGGCATGCTGTGTTCATTTCTGTTAATGTGTCGTTGGGAATGGGCTGCTCGACTTCTGCTGAAGAGAATGTGTTTCTGTGCAGCTCAGCACCTGCATTCGAATGTTAGCATATAAATAGTCATAAGAAGGGGGATTAAACACTTACACACACTGAGAGGTGCTCAAAGCAAAAAAATAAATAAAAAAAACACAGGTCCAGAAAGCCTTACAGGTTGCTTTTGTAAATATTAAGAGGAAAATGGTGAATAAAAACTTGGACTTAAAGGTTCCGCAAGTAACCAAACTGAAATACCAGAGAGAAGGAAAAACAACACCATTCAAAATGTAAAACAGCTCACCGCTGCCCCCCCACACCCTCCATTCGCCTCCTCACTCAGTACCCCTCTCACTTCAAACCCGTTCTCTTCCATCCCTCCATCACCTCCATCCCTCTCTCCTCCGCTGCCTTCAGAGGAGAATAAGTAGGTCCCCTCTCGATAATAAGTTGACAGCTGTAGAAAATGGCTTCTTTCAATTTGGGTGCTCCCAATCTCATTATATTGTGATAGGAGAGCTGCATGACTGTTTGCCTGTTTGGAGGCTCATACGGGAGAAGAGCTGAGGCACTCGAAGTGGAGCCTGAGAGGGAGTTATGCAGTTACAAGTTGGGAGAAGACACTTGAAAAATGAGAGAAGGGGGAATGAGGTGGGCAGAGGAGAGAAAATGAGAAAGTGACATTCACTGAGGGAGAGGCAAACATGCAGGGAGGGAAGGGGTGAGAAGAGAAAGGGACTAAAAGCAAGACAGAGAGTATGGACAAAGAGAGAACAAAGTAGAGCGCTATGCAGTAATAGAGCAGGATGACCTGTAAAAAGATGTGGCTCACTGATAACACTTCATCTTTTAGCTCTCTGTCATTTAAAAGAGGGCTGCAGGCACATTTTTCCCTTAATACAGTTGCAAATAGCCACCAGAGAAAATCTGACTCTCAACATCAATTTGTAAAATAATAATATTCAGCTCTTAGATTTGATTCAAAAATCGAAGTGAGGGGGTGGCAACAGCGGAAAGAGCGTGATCAGCGAACATTCCCTCAAATGCTGACTCTCATTGTGCTGGCCAGCTTGCTAAGTAGAATAGTAAGAGTTGAATATAGCAAAGAAACAAAACTATTCTCAATTCAGCACCACGTTACTCTTTAAATGACCGTGTGGAACCCAGAAAGTGCTTTCTGAGTTCTGCTGAGTTCATCAGTAGCCAAAATGTAAAAATTAAAGCATTACCTAAATGCTGGTGAATTGTACATGTGGCTACTTAGCATAGCTCTTGATACCACTATCATGTCTGTATGGCAAATATGAAGGTACAGCCAGGAGACTGTTAGCTTAACTTAGCAGAAAGTCTCAAAACGCAGGGAAACAGCTACCCTAGTTTTGTCCAAAGGTAACAAAATAATCAGCCTACCAGCACCTCTAAAACTTAGTAATAAACATGTTATGTATTGTTTGTTTAATCCGTAGAAAACACTTTCCCCCTGCTCCCAGTCCTAAACTAACCTAACAGTCTAGCTGTAAATTCATATTTACCATACAGATATATGAGTTGATATTCCTATCTAATACTCCTATCTAATCTATCAGCAAGAAAGTGAATGAGGGTATTTCCCAAAGTCTCGACCTATTTCTTTAATGTAGACAAGGAAGAAAGGCACACAGAGGATTTTCCTCCATATGGAGAGGGAAACTCCCACAGCTGCACCACCTTGGCCTTCGGCCACTGTGGTCCCACCAACAAAGCAGTTCCTGAGAAGACCACAAGAAGAGGCTCCGAGAAACCAAACTTTCATTTCGGTAATATCCTAAACATTTATTTCTATTGCAGGGTTATTCCAGTTATATTTTACACTAATGGATGCCCACAGACTCACAAGCGCAGGGAGAAATACTCGAAGCTTTAGGAATTAACTGGCGGAGTGCCAACTCTCCGACAAACTGGAACTGACTACCAAAAATGTCCAGGCAGACATGACGGAAGTGACAATCACTCAGGCCTGCACTGTGCAAAGGCACAAAAGCAACACAAAGGACACCTGTACACATGCATGCATGTGTGTGCACACACACACACACAGCAACATATGAAACCAAATACATGCACATGTAGTTAAAGTAAAAAAAAGACTAATATATAAGATGCATAAGATTAATATGCATCCACGAAAAACAGAAATATAA
>NC_053113.1:18493903-18498903 GCF_010015445.1 Perca fluviatilis | reverse complement strand
GCGTCAAGACTAGTTCTCCGGCTTGCTTGTCAGAAAGAGTCTGACCCATTGGGCAACTACCTGTCAACAAGATCTCAGTGCTTTATCACCTTCTCCTCCCTATCCCAGAACTCCCATCCCCTCTTCATTTGCTAATAACGACCTCAGAGCAGTGTATTCGCACGGGGGGGTGTGAGCCTGTTGGTCCGTCCTGCTACCTTTCACTCTCTTCGACTTTTCTTTACATTTTAGACAGGCAGTGTTACCTGATTCTTTGTTTTCCTGGGCTACACATGGGCTTTAGTTAGTGTCTCAAAGGGTTACGATCCAAACAACTACACTTGACTGATTGGAGGATGTTTATTGTGAGTGAAATGTGGCTGTTAAACTGACCTGAGTGCAGTTCTTCCCTAACTTTACTGAATCACAGATTGATATATCAGCAAGGGTTAATGATTGTTTATATTTCTAATCCACTACATTTAAGAAGAAGCATTGAACTGTATACTCCAGTACATTAATATAGCATCTATAGTTGACCCAGTCTATATTGTTTTGATTTCTTGTTCTTTTAATTTCCAGACGTTTAGGAATTGGACGAGCATTGCTGCCTCCCGCCAGTTAAAAACCACAACACATTTGGTCCGTGCGAACGGAAATGATGCACATGCTTATTTGTATATAGAGCAGGGAATCTTATCACAAGTGGTCACTCATGACGCATGTGGAGACACATGCTAATACCAGTTGTGAAATTACGTACTTAAGGCTGCCCACTTGTGATCGGATCACCCAAGACACTGGTCTGAACAGGGCCCTTGTTATTCTTTCCTCTCCCATTACTCATCTCAAGACCTCTCAGATTTATCGTGTTACCCTTTGGAGAGGCCCGACCCCCAGGTTGGAAACAACTGGACAAAACTACCATTAAGTAGAAAAAACTATTCACAGCAGTAAAATGCTGCCTACACATTGATTCATCAATAATCAAATATAACTAGAAAATGCACTTCCTGCAGAAAACGCATGTTAATGCTGAAAAGCTAAATTGCTAGAGCTAAACTGTTGCTTTAATAATTGCGTAAGAAGAAGGTGAAGTAATAAGAATAGTTAAATAAATGTGGGATTGATTTTAATTAGTTCGAATTTCATTGAATTGTTGAATAATACCAACAATGTATTAAACAAAAGTGGAATATTTTAAGGTTAAAAAAAAAGTCATAGCATGTCGAAAAGTCATAGTATAGGTATGTCAAAAAGTAATAAAGGTCATAGTATAGTTTATCGAAAAAAGGGATAGACATAATGCATAGTATAGTACGTCGAGAAAAAAAAGGGATTCAAAAGTCATGGTATAATATGTCGAAAAAAGGCATTAAAAGTCATAGTATAGTATGTTGAAAAAAGTCTTAGTATAGTTTCGACATTGTTGTATAAAAGGATTTAGTTTAATTGGTGTCACAATTCAAAAACACAGACGATTCTGGACCTGAATAGGACATTTATTATGAAAACACCTCAAAGCAGACAAAGTGGCCGAGTGGTTAATGCGATGGATTGCTAATCTCTTGTGGGTTTAAATCCCATCCTAATCGCACTGCAGTATGTTTTTCTCACAAGTTGACATGGTAATAATATAACTATTTGTGTTTCAACAACTCTCTTTGGATCAGTAGTATCAGTTTCTCCCACAAAAATACTGATCTGATGTTCTTAGTAGCCTATAGTATGATGAAAAAGTCATAGGATACTATGTTAAAAAAGTCATAGTATAGTATGTTGATAAAAGTAATTGTATAATATGTTAAAAAAAAAGTCACAGTAGAGTATGTTGAAAAAGGTAAAAAAAAATCATAGTATAGTATATCAATAAAAGTCATAGTATAGAATGTCATTATAGAATGTTGATAAACAGAGAATATGAGCATTGATCCTGCTTTTCCAGATTTACCAAGCCTATGTACATGCTCAGGGGAACACCTGGATCGGACCTTTACCATCAGTCATATCAAAGCAGATGACCTGGCTAAGTGGTTAATGTAATGGACTGGCATTCTATTGTGTTCTACACGCATGGAATTGAATTCCTCATTTTAACCCAAACCACCATATTTTTCTAAACTTAACTAAGTGGTTTTGGTGCCTAAACATGACCAAACTGCGACATTAACAGCATGTTTAAAACCATGACGTTACCATATCTGGTGGTATGCGGTCATATTTCCGTTAATTTATGAAACGTTCCTGTGGGTAATATAAGAGGGGAGGAACAAAGGAACGATGTCCTCCATGGTTTGGAGGACTGGTTGGTAAAACAACTAAACATTTGTGTTTAGCTGTCTCTTCAAACACTCAGCGCCACACGCAAAAGAAAAGACTGTGTGTAAACTTTGCGATGAAAGTTATGTCGCTCATCCTCGGAGATGGTCCAGGGGTGAAAGACGCAGTTTGGACTTCACGACACATGGGTTCAATCTACGTCACACATGAACGTTTATGTTGAATGAATGTGTACATTTGTGATCATGCGTCCATCATTTCACGTTGATTTCAACTTTTTCAATATGCTATACTATGACTTTTTCATGACTTTTTTCGACATACTATACTATATACTATCTATGACTTTTTTTACCCCTGAGTATGTACGTAGGCCTGGTAAGTTTAGAAAAGCATGGCAATGTAGGGGAGGAGTAAGGGCTGTTCTTCCACCAGGAAGCTAACTCAAATAGTGGTTGGACATGGTTTACTTGAGGAAGATATTGTTCAGAGCTATTTGATATAACAATGTTGAAACTATACTATGACTTTTTTAGACTTGAAATACTGACTTTTTTCAACATACTATACTAAGACTTTTTATGACTTTTTTCAACATACTATAATGTGACTTTTTTAAATAGTATGTAAAAAAAAAGTCACAGTATAATACGTTGAAAAAAAGTAATTGTATAGTATGTCAAAAAATGATAGTATGATATGTAGAAAAAATTTAAATATTGAATGTTGAAAAGAGTTATAACAAAGTCATAGTAGGCCTGAAATTAGTCATTAGTCATAGTATTGTATGTCGAAAAGGTCACAGTGTGGTATGTTAAAAAAGTGATAAAGAAAGTCATTGTATAGTAGGTCAAAAAAAGTAATGATATAGTATATCGAAAAAGTCATAGTATAGTATTTCGAAAAAAGTCATAGTATGATATATTGAAAAGGGTTCATGTTGCAAATTGTATGTTTTGTGTGTTGTGTTAAAGTTAAATAAAAATTGTTAATCATAAAAAGAGTTGATCATTCTCCACTAGTTCCCTAATGGATGACATCATATGGTCATATTAAAATGTGTTGAAGATCAGCCTTCCAAACCCAAAACAGACAGACGGAACTGAAAGTAAAGCTGAACTGATCCTGGATCAGACTGCCACTTGCTGTCAGCAGAGTGTTAATAGAGGGTGAATGAAGGCGGTGGGTGGGTTTAGACAGAAGCTCTTGAAGATCAGTGAGGACTAACGGCTTGATAACGAGTTGATCATTGGTGCTGGTGGGGGAGCAGAGGTGGGGGGCGCTGAATAATTGGGGAGCCAGCTGACGTGAGACTGTTTCTGGGGTAAATTTGGCCTGGTGTGAGCCAGGAGCCATCCACCCCCGAGAAGATGCACCATGCACAGGAAAAAGAACAAAGTCAACACTTATTAAGATACACACTCTATTTCGAATTTTACTAAAGCAGTTCTGTGTCCTTTCAAAGTGTTGTAGGAACAATGGAAGTATGTATTTGTTCTCCCCTGGTAGACAGTATAACCTTCTCTTTGCTGCTGCAATGGCCCACTTCCCCCACAGGGATGATTAAAGTTTTATCTCATCTTAACTGTTGGAAAAAGTTGCTTTGAAAGCATAATATATAGCTCATTAATTTTCAAAGAAAATACATGAGATTACAATATCTTTTCTGTGGAGAAAAGTGTATGTAATCAGCTTTTTTTATGTACAGCCAAGTGACTGTTACCCAAGATGTACAGTATGTTGGTCATTTATATTTATATTTCCACTATGAAAATATTAAGCAGCATGACATCATTGCAATTTGTCTTTACTTTGGAATGAGTAAAGGGTGAAATACATAAAGCAGCTTAACAGCTTGACGTTTAAAATGTATGAGCACTCGTCCCACAATAACCTTTATTTCACAGTTTGCTGAATTTGTTGTGTTTCCTCTTTCAGCCTTTACCCTTTCTTCTCTTATTGTGTGTCTACTCATTCATGTATTTGTAAGGTGAGAGACAATCATTTGCGTCCTTACTGTGGTGTCAATACACACATTCAGGCTGGCTGAAGATGTCAGGATGGGGGTGGAACACACACACAAACACACACACACAACACACACACGGGCATGTGGTCTCCTATAAATCCTGTTTCTTACTATCATCATTTGACTTTGTGACCTCAGTCAACAGCACATGCAAATGTTGTAGATAGGCCTGAAACATGATTTCCCTTTGCTTATTCTGTGAAACAAATATGCAAAAATCTGTTCCACTGACAAAGACAAAACAAGAATGTGAGATATTCATACACCTTTAAAGGAATGGTTTGACATTTAAAAAAACAACTACAAATATAATTTTAGGGTTTATTGTTTACCTTTATTAAATAGGCATACAGGGAACAAGGGAGGGTATGACGTGCAACAAGGGCCCCCTGGCTGGAATCAAACAAGGTAGAGTGATGTTATGTTGCAGGTGTTTGGAAATGCTTTGGGAAACACACCTATTCACTGGATTATTATTTGATTGTCAGGCAACCAGCCGAAACTCCAGAAAGTTACTATTTACTAGTCCTGGCCAAGAAATAGTCAAGAAACCCTTTTTTAAAACTTTAAAGAACGCTATACGTAGAATGACCTCCTAGATTTCTTGAGTTTTATATTTGTAGATTTATCAGCGACCTCCTCAACACTTTTCACCCGCAGCTTTTACATTCATTTTGGTTTGATTCACCGTTCCACTGTTGTCCTTCATAAC